>NC_057403.1:42055177-42285825 GCF_019320065.1 Cervus canadensis
TACATCTATTTTTTTTTTTTTAAGTAAGAATTGGAGAGAATTCATTAAATCAGTCCCTTGGGGAAGATTACCGCTAATTAATTAATTGCCAACATTTCCAGAGGGAAGGTATGTCAATTGTAAAGTAATAAAATTAGGTAGTTGAAATACTTACTCAGCAACTTTGATTGCCCATTCATTCTTAAGCAGAATTTTTTTTTTTTTTAAATGACAGAAAAATGGGGAGGGTGATGAAGAAAAAGCATTAGTTCTGTCCTCTGGCGATCTGGTTGCAAAGGAGAAACTACCATATAGGATTTATTGATTTTCAGTTGATTTATAAGATCTCTGTGGTATCAGTGCTGTGTGCAAGGCCTCCAGGCCTACCTCTTGTATTCCCTCTCTAGGATTCAAAAAAAGGAACATGATTTGGGAAAAAAAAAAAAAAGAAAGAAAGAAAAGAGGAGGAAGAACAGTGGTGAAGTGAATTGGGAGATGTGACTATAAATGCTTCAGCATTTTCTTCATCTGCAGAAAAGAAAACAAACAAAAGAGCCAGTTTTCTGTTAAGGCATCTTTCGTACTATTGTGTTCTAAGTTGCTTTAAGGTATAAGAATGTCTTGGAGAGGAAGGCTGCTCTTTCCAGGCATGGAGACCTTGATTTCACATTGCTTTCCTGGAGAGAGGCAGCACTCAAAGCAAGCCCACTTGCTGCCACTGACATTTGATTGTCGCCACCTTAAGCATTTAGTGGGGTTCCCTAAAAGTGTTCCTATGAAGTGTGCCTTTTCCCATTATTTGGGGGCCCTTGTTACAAAACCAAACCATCAGTTTCAACCAGTATCAACTTCTGTCTGGCAGAAACCTCGGGTGAAAAGGAGTGTTTCCTGGAAAGTGATTCAAGGAAGCTGCCACGGAATTTGCTCTCTTCCGGACTTGTTGACAGGCAGTCACATCGACAGCCAAGTGCCCTGAGCCTCTCCCCAGCGCTGGCTTTTCATTGCTTTGTTCAGCCCTGATTCATTTAGTTTGGGGAGAACTGCCCAATTGTCTGTGTATCCATATTGAATTTTACTGAAGCAAGTAAATAAACCTATCAAATACAGACCCAATTGTATTTAAGGGAGTCATTCTACCTTGTTTTATATAGATGATACAGATTCTTTTATTGTATTATATCACATACCCTGATAGCGCCTCTAACTGCTCATTAAAACAAATCTGAAACAGTCAACAGTCAAAGGCCTCTTTGGAGCAGGGAGAGTACTAATCTGACATTGTTTATTTGAAGTTCAGGTTGCTTTGATTGAAATGTACTGAAGGTCTTGAGCAGGCAGAGTAAAGAATGTGTCTTGATAGTAAACCTGAATGCAGGTGCCACACACAAAAAAGGAAATCATACTGTACTATTTTGAATATTTTAAATATTTCTGATTTCCTAATGATTTAGAAAGACAACAGATTTTACAGGGAGAGGATGATAATGGTAAAATGCCCCAAATCAACTTTAGATGCCTCAGATCATAGATGGAGTGTGTGAGTGTATGGATAACATAACACTGATGAAAATGTGCTGTTATATTTTTTTAAGTATGAATTTTTTTTAGTGACTGTTTTTGAACTGAGAAGGATGACATCTCCTCACATCTATGCATGAATGAACAAGTGCATCTGGACACGTGCATCTATAATTTATACTGATCAGTCACCATGGGTCTCCCCGAGTAAAACCGAAATGAACACTAATTGTTTTGACGGAAGTAGTGTGCATGGCATCTGATTGTGAAACACAGCGAGCCCCTGCCTTGCCTGAATACATATTGTCAGCAGCAACTCTGGCATCAGGAGAGGAAAATAAAAAGGCAATAATTCCCAGATGAGGGTGTTGATGTTGCTTGTTAGGAAGGTGGCAAACAGAAAGAATGAACTTCTAGATAAAGTGAAAAATGAGACAATGCAGAGATCCTGGTGTGTCAGCAAGCCAGGTACAAACCTGAGCTCAGACTTAAAAAACTGTAGCTTGGTGATAATAACATTCCTTTGCATTTGTAGATTCTTGGGAGCTATCCTAAACACCTCTGCTTTATCTTATTTAAGGCTGTTGATAAGGAAATTGAAAAGGTGGGAAGCAAACCTCAGATCACACAAATGAACAGATGACAGAGGAGGAAACAGAACTGCAGTTTGGGTCTCTCCACGAAACCTTATTTCAAACATATATGAAGCCAGATACAGCTGGAGATGTACTGCCCTGGAATAACATAATGTAATTTAGCCCAGAAATATCTGAAGAGACACCACAGTAAGAACATTAGTTAAGTCTCTACTACATGCTTTTGTATCAACTTGTTTTATGAAAGAGCGTATGTGATAATTTAGGAGTTTTAGAAATTTGATGAAGATCATTAATAAAATAGAAAATGGCAAACAGACCCATCTGTGATGGATAAGAATAATAATAATTTAAAATCCCAGCAACAACAAAAAACTTCTTAAAAAATCCACCCAAGATTATGTCTATATATCTATAATGGTTTATAAAACAATTAATGCAATTTGGCTAGTGACTGTGTCAGAAAGATATGTGTGTGTGTGTGTGTGTGTGTGTGTGAAAGTAGTAGTCACTCAGTCATGTTTGACTCCTTGCAACCCCATGGACTGTAGCCTGCCAGGCTCCTCTGTCCATGAAATTCTCCAGCCAAGAATACTGGAATGGGTTGCCATTTCCTTCTCCAGGGGATCTTTCCCATCCAGAGATCAAACTTGGGTCTCCTATATACATAGTTGGGAGACCTGGGTTTGATCCCTGGGTCGGTATACATACATACATACATACATGTATGTATATATACATATATATATACACTAACCAAATTATTTATATTTGTATGTATATTTTAATCTTTGTTTTTGCATCGGTAGACTAGGGGGATTGGTGCATTAACTTCTCAGTTACAAAGCAGCTTTTATGTATAGAAATTCTTTATTAATTTTATCTTTGACATTTTTCTCATGATAGCTCAAGGAATCTCAAGGAATTAAAATTGAAAGTCAACAAGTGATGTATGGAGTTGAAAGCCAGGGAACAGTTCCAGATGCCAAAGTCTTTGGGAAAAAAAATGCTTGTGAAAAACAAAGACCTGAAGGAGGCAGCATATAAAGACTTGCGAGGATAAGACGCCGTGTACGTTTTCCCCTTTGCAACAGGGCCCAAGAGTGGTTTTGAGTGTACAGTTAGGGAACAGAACTACATGGCCAAGACCAGTAGGAAAAGGAGCTGATTTGGTGCTGTCTCTGATTCTAGCCAGGGACTGCGCCTTTTTGCATACAACTCTCTAACTGGACCATTGCTAATAGGCCATTTTTAAGGATGCTATTTTGTCATTCTTCTCCCTAAAGTATTTCACTGTCATAGACTTTAAGGCTTCAATTAAAATACGAGCAGCTTCAAACTACACACATTTTGTCTGATTAGCTGCATTCCACCAGTTTTCTCTTTCACTGTGGTTTCTCCTACTTTTAAAACCGAGCATTAGAACTGGCCAGGAGTCTTCTTTTTTGTGCCACCTGGGGCCCGCTACTTTAGGGAAACTGGGACTATTTGTGATGTCACGTGCTGGCCAGAGTAATTTATGACAAATCTTCACAAATCAATAAAAATATGGGAAGTATATCATTTTTAAAGGGGGAAAAAAAGAGAAACACATGAGACATGCCCATTAGGGGCATAGCCATTCTAATACCTGCATGTCTGCTTAGGTCTGCAATTAAATACATTCTGATAATAAATCTCCTTGCAGTCTCTTTTAATGCTTTTAACTTTCCTGAAGGTTCAAATTGGTATCCCAAAAATGTGCCAGGACTTTCACAAGGTATTTTATAGACTCATAAATAAATATGGCAATTAATCTCTGCTATATTTCTTTCATATTTGATGACAATTTATTATGGCATTCACCCATTCGGTGCACAAAAACTCTAATGCACTTAAAATCGGATTTCAAACCAAACATTTTATGGGAAAATATAGTATTGATCATCCATTTAAAGATATCATGAAGATGATTCATAACCTGCTATAAAAAAGATCTCATGAGAATCTTACAAATGAGTTGGGTGGTGGAATCGTCTATTCATAAAACCAGAGCTCTTGGATTGGTTCCTCTTGTTTTCTTCATCTATCTTTGAGCTTTCCGGCACTGATTACTTTCATAAGTTGCTGTTTTATAAGAAAAATCCTTTTCCATGACATTTTTCATAGTGACAGAAGTTTGTGAAATTTCACAGTGAGTATTTTCTTGTGCAATTTTCTCTCAAAATTCTGTCTGCAGGATGAGTTTCCAGGGCAATAGAAGCTGTTTCCACTACTTTGGAGTCAAAAGTACTGTATAACCCTCATGACACATGTTATTGACAGATCGTGGTGGTTCTAAGAAACCTTGAGTCCCTGAAAGTCCACTGAACTCATCTGCTTTGAATGCTTGAATACCTTTTGTGCACACACAGTTGGGGTGAAAAAATAAGAAAATTCTTCTCTTCAAGTAGCACATGGCCTGTCTGGGAAGAATGACCCAAATCATTTATTCAATAGACATTTTCTGAGTGTCTACTGAATGCTGGGCATGCTTCTAGGAGGTGAGGATTCAGAAATGAACAAAACAGTTTCCTGCCTCATGTAGGTTACATTCAAATGAGTTAAATATTATTTGCATCATCCTGAAATCATTTATCTAGCACTGTAATACTTTGGGAAAGTGGCTTAGTACTTATTGAAAGCTCACAAGACTCTAGGCATGAAGTTAAGAACTTTTATACCTTCATTCATTCCTTTGCCAAGTATTCACTGAGTTCTTGTTTTTTAAGAGCACTGACTTAGGGGCTGTGAATTTGTTCAAAGAGACGATGAAAATTTCTGTCTCCATGGAGTTTACAGTTTGGTTGTAAATAATGTCTACCTGATATTAGAAATCATTTGTTTTGTTTTACAGAAGTTGAATCCTAAGAGAGCTTAACTTGCCCAGTGTATCAGAGCTAGTTCTGAAAATCTGGGGTTTGAACTAACTGCTGGCTTTAAAATCTGGGGAAAATAACATTTCTGATGAAATTTTTACTTGCTGAGATGATGCTGTTTCAAGAAATAACCACTTCACCTAACATACAGATGATCTGAGCTGCTGTGTTATTTTTTATAGCATATGATTGGCTTCCCCTACCTTTTAAAGTCTATGTAATACCAATTTTCTGCATAGAAATGAAAAACAATAGAGCAGCTAAGTGGATGTTTTGGTCCCGTTGACACCAACACCTTGGATTCTCAGGGGTTATTTTTTACATTTGTCTTTGACTGATGTACTGATGACTAGGGTTGTATATAATGTCTAAATGACTAGGAAAACACATCTCATAAATATTGGCTGATGGGCATAGGAGATGGAGCACTGCTGAGCTGTGACTCAGTTGCTTCAAATCTACCCATATTACCTGCTACATCTATTACAGGTCATTATTTACTTTCTTCCTTTCTCCTAGTCACTCTGAGGGTTAAATAGGGGAGGTTTTTTTACCCTCTTTTCACAGATGAGCAACCAAGGTTCAGAGGAATTAAACCTCTGGTTTAGGGCACATAACTAAGAAGCATTTGAGACAACCTGGAAACCAATGGGTCACTGAATTGATGCATGGTCTTCTCACGGGTTCCAGCACCTTTTGCAAGAAAGCATGAAGTCCGACCTCGGATTTCTATACAGGCTTTGAGAAGTAGCCTAGCAGCTCTTTTTATCTCTGGGAAGGTGGCACCTTGCTCTTTCATTTTGGTCTTGCTATCAGATTTCCCCTGGCAGTTTTAAAACCATACATGCTTCTGCTTTCTGCCTAAGTAGCCTCTGTCCATGGAACTCTCCAATAAGGATACTGGAGTGGGTTGCCATTCCCTTCTCCAGGGGATCTTTCCAATCAGGGATGGAACACTCGTTTCCTGCGTTGCAGGCAGGTTCTTTACCCTCTGAGCCACCTGGGAAGTTTTCTGGTGTTTCAGGTATGCTCTAACAGAGAGCTCAGAAGAGAAAGTTTGTAGTGTTCACAGCAATGGCAGGGCATGACGCTGAGTATGAGACATTTAATCAACAGGAGTAAATCCACCAACAGGACTTTGGATCTCCTGCCTGCGTTTCTGGCATCTTTCGGAGGGGATACCTACATTAGCTCCAGGCACGTGCTGCTTTGACCCTGCAGAGATGGAGACACTGGGCGCAGTGTCTATCTCATGGCCAGGAGAAAATGGACTTGACGGAGACAGCATGAAATACATGAGTGGGATTAGACTGTCAGTGTAGACCGGAGAACATAAACCATTTCCTGTCACTCTCCAGCTCAAGGGCAGGGGCAGAGCAGAGGGGAAACCTGCAACTATAATTATGGAATATAAATTTATACATATATAAAGGGGAAGGCTGAGAGTGGATATTAACCACTAAAACTCCTTTTACATTATACACCACAGGGATATGGAAAAGCAGTGTGGGGATTAAGGACATCTTTTTGCTTGGGGACTAATTTATTACTCTAGATTATGCAGTTAACGGAGAAAGGGAAAGTTGATATTTGATTGTTTCTCTGTACAAGTGAAATGTGAGTAATGGGAGGGTCTTGCCCCTGGCTGCAAACACTTGGTGTTGGAGGAAAAGATGGCCAAGAGCTTAACAGAGTGGAGCACTGGTTTGAGAGACAATGCTGGAATCTAGCCCTGGTCCTGCTGCTGACTGTCTGGAAGGCTTTAGACAAGTCTCTTTTCCTCTGGGAGCCTCAGTTTACGCATCTGCAAAATGGAGAGCCTGAGTTCCGTGATCTACCCGGGTCCCTAGGGCTCACATCTTTCTGGGAGTCAGGTCACACTTCCTTTTCCAGGACTTAAAAATTCTTCTGCTGCCTTTAGAAGCACAGACTCTCCGGAAAGGTTTTTTTTTTTTTTTTATCATGGATGGCACATTGAAATCTTTTGAGCATTTTTAAAAAGTACACATGACCAGCCTCGCCTTCTGAGATTCTGAGCAAGCCTGAAGTGTGGCCTGGACATCTGTATTCAAGAAAAATTTAAAATATAGTAGTGTGCACATGTCAATCCCAAACTCGCAATCTATCTCTCTGCCCCACCCTTTCTCCCTGGTAACCATAAGTTCATTCTCTAAGTCTTGAGTCTATTTCTGCTTTGTAAATAAATTCATTTGTATAAATTTTTTAGATTCCACATATAAGTGGTATCATATAATATTTGTCTTTCTCTGTCTGATTTATTTTACTTAGTATGATAATCTCCAGGTCCATCCATGTTGCTGACATGTACATATTACTATATTTAAAATAGATAACCAATGAGGACCTACTGTATAGTACAGGGAACTCTGCTCAATACTCGTAATAACCTACATGGGAAAATAATTTAAAATATATACATATATATATATATATGTAAAACTGAATCACTTTGCTGTATATCTGAAACTAATATAACATTGTTAATCAACTATGCGCCAATATAAAATAAAAATTTTTAAAAAGAAAAAGAAAATAAAAAATAAAAGTAGAATATGCATGTGATAAAATGCTGTACTACCTGTGGACGATATGACTGACTGTCTAGCTCATACCCATTCCCTGCTTCTTCCTGGCTAAGCATGTTCTGATGTCTGGGATGACTATGCGCACCTGTAACCAGTTGCTCATGGATTTCTAGCACCTTTCAATGAGGGAGAGGAGCATGCCATATGAACCAGTTTTGGCCGATAAAACATAGAGGAGATTTGCGTGGAAGATTCTGGGAAAGCACTTGTCATGACAAGGGAGGCCAGAAGCAATGGTAGCACACGCACTCTCTTTTCAGTCTTGAACAGTAACTTTCATTTGTTCATTAGTTCAACAAATGTTTATTGAGCACTTACTCAGTACTGGGTAGGATTCTAAGATGTGGGGGTACAGTTGTGAACAAAACAAAATCGCCATCCTCATGGAGCTGATATTCTGGCCCGAGTCAGACAATAAACAAGGTACACGGGTCAAGTACAGAGATTCTAGAGGAAGAGAAAAGCTATGGAGGAAAAAAAGAAAGCAAGGAAGGAGAGTCACTGCGAGTAAAAGGTCAAGATAACTGCACAAAAGTATACCTTTATCAGGGAGCCGATTGAACACTACCTCTGGTTATGTCAGACAAACTGGTTTTGTCTAAGTCTCTGTTAATTGGGTTTTCTATTACTTTCAACTGAATGAATTCCTGAGACAGTGTAGTGGGGGTACAAAGAGACAAGTAAGTCATCTGATTATTTCATCCCCACTCTCCAGAGGCACAGACTCCTAACAGTTTCTTGGCTGCCTTCCAGAAATTTTCTATGTTAATACAAGTCATATAAATATAAGCTATACATGCAATCTCCTAATCCCTCTCTGTCTCTGTCTCTGTCTCTGTCTCTGTCTCTCTCTCTCTCTCACACACACACACACACACACACACACACACAGAGTTAATGACAGTATAGCATGGGGGTTGCAGGTTTAGATATAGGCAACCTATGTAGTATAGCATAGGTATTACATATGCAGTTTATATAGTATTGCATGATATACAGGCTGCGTGTGTAGTGACCCCAATACTTTCTAGCCATGATTATCTTGAATAAGTACCTTTTTTTAATTAAAAAAAGTTTTTGGTTGCCCTGTTGGGTCTTGGGCTCTTCATTGGCGCATGCACGCTTCTCTAGTTGTGGGGCATAGGCTCCAGAATGCTCAAGCTCAGGAGTTGTGGCCCACAGGCTTAGTTGCCCTGGGGTCCATGGAGTCTTCCTTTCCTGACCAGGGATCCAACCCGCATCTGCTGCATGGGAAGGCAGATTCTTTACCACTGAACCACCAGGGAAGTCCCTTGAATAAGTTTCTTAATTCCTGTTTTTCAATTTCCCCCATTAGGAAAATGAGAACAACAAGCTTACCACAGTTTCTTCTGATGATTTAATATACCATGAGGTCAAGCATGTGTAGCTCTCTCTGGTACACTGTGACCACTCAAAAGTGTTTGCTACTTTATACACAATGAGTTTCATTCTATTCGCTTAACCATTGACTTGTACCTTTTTCCAGATAGCACACAGATATCCCTCCTTTGGACCCCAGTGTATATTATTCCTTAGTCAGAGATCAGTATTTTTTCTCTTAATGTCCATGGGACATTTGAATGAGCCCTCTTGATGGAGGATCATGTTCTAAAAGGATTTATGTCACTCAGCAGCTGGCTAACAGCACAAGGAGAATCTGCTGAGATTGGCCTTCTTTCTTCTTTGTTAGTCTTTCCTTTTCACAGCTTCTTGTCTAATAAACTTTCCCCTTTAGTTATTTTCAGAGCTAGGCACACTCACAGAGCAGCACTTATGATGCATTCTACTTCAGCATTTAAGAACTGGGTCTTTGCAGACTTTTCCTCCATGAGGCTGCGTCTCTTGTTTTAGGATGGATGGATAGCCAAGTAAATGAACAAACAAGGAAACCCACCAAGAAGTCCTCTATGTACAGAGACAACATGTTAGGTAATTTGGTGACATTAATCCTATGAAGGAAGGGGTATTTCAATGACAACTAGTCCAATGGGGGCACAGGCATGAAATAAATCAGATAATAATACTGTAACATGTGAAGTGTAATGAGGGAGAATAAGCATAAAGGGCAATGGGAGTGGACTAATCTTAGCTAATTGTGCCTTATAGCTTGTGCTGAAGACCAGGGAATAATCTGGCCCTGACAGGCAAGCTGGGTTTTTGATCAGAGAAGGAGGGAAGGGGCATTCCATGTGAGAGAGGAAATTAGCATAGGCAGCACCATGAAGTGAGACATTGGAGATGATAATAGGGTACACGGGAAGGCACAGATGGGGTGGGGCCAGACTGAGAAGGCTGCTGGGTACCACTGAGCGATTCATGTCTCTGGGATCTAGGAGTGTCATAAATGACAAATATAGCATCTTCGAGAACTCTAACCCTTGCCCAGTGCACACTCTCAGCTTCTTTCCTATCCCACCCTCCAGGATGTCCCGTTCTGTGGGGGCTCCAAAAGAAAGGGGTGAATGTTGCTGAGTTTGGGAGAGAAGTACAGAAGGGTAGGTCATAGGCAGCGGCCACCTGATGTGAACAGCCATCTCACTGGAAAAGACCGTGATGCTGGCAAAGATTGAGGGCAGGAGGGGAGGGTGTCAGAGGGTGAGATGGCTGGATGGCATCACTGAAGCAATGGATGTGAGTTTGAGCAAACTTTGGGAGATGGTAAAGGACAGGGAAGCCTGCTCTGCTGCAGTCCATGGGGTCACAAAGAGTCAGACATGACTGAGCGACTGAACAGCAACAAAAGCAGGGGGAAGGCTGAAGATGATGTGCCTGTGTCTTGAGAGTGGGTGCTAACACAGGTATCAGTCAAGATTCTTTTTGTTGCTACAATAGATGAAGCCGGGCTCAGTTAAGAACAAAACGGTAAATGGAGAGTGGATTAAAGGACGAGTTAGCAATCCTACTTTAGGAAAACACATCCAGAGATCTCAGCCTTTCTAGATGTTGCAGTGGTAAAAAATTCGGCTGCCAATGCAAAAGATGCAGGTTCGATCCCTGGGTAGGGAAGATCCCCTGCAGAAGGAAATGGCAACCCACTTCATTATTCTTATCTGGGAAACCCCATGGACAGAGGAGCCTGGCAGGCTACAGTCTATGGCGTCGCAAAGAGTCAGACACAAATGAGTGACTGAGCACTCACATTCAGAGATCTCAGCAAGAGATTTGAGGACTTTTTCCTCCAGAAGGCTGCCATTAAGCATCCAATAGCAATATCCCTTTTAGTAAGTGTGATATTCCTGAGAGAGAGAATATGATTGGTCCATTTTCGGGTGATGGCTCAAACTTGGGTACTGAGACTTGCAGGGTCTACCTGTTATAAGCCAAGCAACACTGCCCTTTGAAATTTAAAATGGTGGTTCAAAGAATAAAAAATCAGGACAATCTCCAGGAGTGGAGCAAAGCTATCCTCCATTCAGGGCTTGGAGGAGGGCAGTTAGAATTACCTCTCCTGGATCCTGGCCCTAAGAAATTTGGACTTCATAATTTACGAAGGCAACAGGGAGCCAACAAATCCATTCAGCACACATGAAATATTTCA
This sequence comes from Cervus canadensis, assembly GCF_019320065.1. NCBI lineage: Eukaryota > Metazoa > Chordata > Mammalia > Artiodactyla > Cervidae > Cervus > Cervus canadensis. The sequence continues at coordinate 42,066,333 of NC_057403.1, forward strand.
AGTGAGGCACAAGGGACCTGGAACAGGTCTTAGAGAAGATGGATTTACATCTGGCAATAAAATCCCAACTCCAGTAACCTTTGCACTTAGGTCTGGATTTTGTCTGGATCTTAAAGCTTTTATAAGTGTTTAAGAGCATGAACTCTGTAGGGTTTGGAATTTCTCTTGCCTTCTCTCTCCCCAAGGATTGGGCTACCATGGTAAGGTTGGGGGCTGGGGGCACCTACTTTTCATTTGCCCAGTGCTGGGACTCTTGGGTGATGTAATTAAACTTGTTGAGCTCCAGCATCCTTACCTGTGAAATGGGTGTCTCTCTACTGACCTTATAGGACTGTCATGAGTGCAAAGTCCAGAACACATTTGAAAGCATTTTGTAAAACAATACATGAGTGAATGTGATTATCTTGCTGGAATTGGGTTTTGGAGGCAGAAAATCATTGCTTTGGGTCTCAGCTTTGCTTAGGAAAGTCACCTTGCCTCTCGGATCTTCAGTCTCCTCGTCTATAAAATGGGGACAGTAGTGCCTATCTTGCGATGTTATTGTGAATGTTCGAGGATCATTTATGCAAGTGATCTTGTATGGGTGTGAGCACAGGGTCCAGGCACAGCACATGATAATCCTCCGCAGCTCCTGCAGAAGTGTTCAAGAAGTCACATCTAACATTCATGGTGAGTGAGGGTCTCTCCAGGAACCAAGAGATCTTTAGAGTCCTCGTCTGTGGTAGGCATTTTTAGTGTTCACCTATGTACTTCTCCTTTCCTTTTTGGTAGCCTGGAGAAGACACTTCCAAGCTTCCTTGCCATAAGACAGTGCCATGTTACTAGTCTGGGGCACAGGATAATGAACAATATGAGTCACTTCCAGGCTAAGGCAATAAGAAATCTATGTGCGAGAGCACTATCATTCTTTTTCCTTGAATTTGCAAATGTGCAGATCTCATGTGGACATGGTAGAGTCACTGCATGGAGGATGGTTAGCCTTAAGATTCTCTGACATGCAGCAAAGTTTTTAAGAATTAAGAGACTGAGATTTGGGAGATATTTGTTAATGCAGCAGATTTTAACCTATCCTGACTAGTATATTGCTTACTGCCTATGTGGACAAGTAACTTCTCTGAATCTTCCTTTTGTTTATCTGTAAAATAGGATAGATAATGGCATCAACTCATAAGGTTATTAAATGAGGTGATGCATGTAAAATGCTTAGCTCTGGGTTTGGCCATAGAATATGCTTGATGATATGGCAATAGTGAGGGTAATAGTGATAGTGGGGTGATGGTGATGGTGATGATGGTAGTGATTCAGAAGCTGGCTATAGTAACTGGATTCAAACCCTTCTATGTAAGTAGAAGAACCCAGATGATCTCCAGTTCTGGACAGTGGGTGAGCATCTTCTCTGGCACATACTGAAAGTGAAACTCGCTCAGTCATGTCCGACCCTTTGTTCAACTCAGTCATGTCCGACTCTTTCCATGGACTCTTTACAGTCTATGGAATTCTCCAGGCCAGAATACTGGATTGAGTAGCTGTTCCTTCTCCAGAGGATCGTCCCAGCCTAGGGATCGAACCCAGGTCTCTCGCATTGCAGGCAGATTCTTTACCAGCTGAGCCACAAGGGAAGCCCTGGTGCATACTGGGGCACGGTTTATTGTATCATATGAAACCAATTAAGTGTCAATACCTATGGTGGTCTATGCAACTGCCTAGTCTATATATTAAAGAACAAATACAAAAAAGGGAGCTCAACCAGCAATATGCTCTTCTATTCTTGGTGTTATTACTTTTTTCATTTCCTAAGAATGTGAAGTCAGGCATTGTGCTGAGTGCTCTCACTGTAGGGATAAATGAGAACTGGTATGTGGCCTCAAGGAGTTCATAGTCCGTGCAACATTTATAATAATTACACCAAGACACTATAAGAACAGGAGTATATGTTTTATATCTTCATCCCTATTTTGCCCCAATACCAAATTGCACAAAATTATCCATGGAAAGAATTTGGGCTTCATGGACAGAGGGCTGAGGGTCTGAATTCCAGCTCTGCTACTTCCTGGCTGAGTCTTTGGGTAAAATTCTTGACTTCTGTTAGCCTGAATTTCCTTTTCTTTAAATGGGGGATGATAACTGCTATCATGTTCTGAGAATTAATTTTAATATATGTAACATACCTTCGGCAGAACTTAGCATTTAATAGGTGCTCAATAAATTTTAGCAGTTCTTAAGTTCCTTGAGAGTCTATGTTATTTTGGACTCCCAACATCTAGATCATAGAGAGTGGTCCATATGTATTGATGAAATGGCAGGTAGAGAAAATGATTTTCAATAATAAAGCACCCTTTGAAGTAGTTGTATATATTGAATCCATTTTCTGTTTAAAGCAGGGATTTTATTTGGTTTTAATTAAAAATAGAATTATGTTGGGACTTTCTTGGTGGTCCAGTGGCTAAGACTCCATGCTCCCAATGCAAGGGGCTCAAGTTTGATCCCTGGTCAGAGAACTAGATCCCACATGCCATAACTAAGAGTTCACATGCCACAGCTAAAAGATCCTGCATTTTGTGATTAAGACCTGGTGCAGCCAAATAAATAAATATTAAAAAAATGGAATTATCTTATTCATATTTTTCTATCCTTAGCCAGTTATTAACACGGAGTGAATTTTTCTTGCTAACTTTATATCCTTCCTTTTTCTGTGATTTCCATTTCACTCCCCTTCGTATGTAAGGGTATGTGTGATATATGTAAAATATGTGGTTTTGTGTGTGTGTTTAATTTATATGAATTGGATTATACTAAGCATTCCGCTCTCTTTCTTACTTTTCTCATGAAGGCTTCTGTTTTGTGATCTGTCCACGTCATTCTATGTATATCTGGTTCATTGTTCCTCACTACTGTGTATATTATATATTCCATGTCATCCCTTTTTATTAACCAGAACATTGGATTTACCAGAACACCTTTATTCCCCAGCCAAGACTACTTTGCTAGGAATATTGTCTTCATTTTCTACCGAGTAAATCAGTCATTAAATTATGACCTTATGATGCAATTATAGCAATAACGATGTCTGTGCCCAGTTGCCCACATTGAGAATTATAGTAGGAAAGAACTGAAAGCAAGCTCTTTGATTTTATGTCTCTCCATTCCATGTATGCTTGCCCATATGCCTGTATGCTATTGGCTATATTGTACTTTCCTGTGTTTTAAATAAATATTCCAATTTACATAATTTTAGTGAATTTCCATGGTGCATGAAAATCTAAACTCAAGGCTATGATGTCAATTAGGACAATTCATATCCCATAATAAAAGCAGCCTTAAGTTTAGAGGCAGACGATCTGCATTCAAGTTTGGGTTCTGCCTCTTGTCAGCTGTGTGATTTCAGCCAAGCCATTTAACATTTTCAGTAAAGTGGAGAGTAATAAATACAGAATTGTCATGAGGATAAATGCAATAATAATTAGACACGATACAGAAATGCAGCATTATATTATATTTTTGTTTCAGATACAGACTTTTAAAACTGTAATTGGCAAAAATTTGTGGGTCTCTGATGGTGCCCCTTTCCTGTTTGTGCCCATGAAAGATGTTGTTAATTGAGCTGGACACAACCTCACAATCCTTTTCAACTTAGCACTCCAGGAAGACCACCAACTGATTAGAGATGATTTGCACCCCAAATTTTAATTTTTAGTTTTTGCCATCCTTGATTTAGGAACTGTGTTGTGTCCACTGGGGAAGTGCAGAGATGAATACATGTTAGGTTTGCCTTCAGAAAACCTAATGTCATGCAGAGGTGATGGAGCAGGTGTAATTAGCTCCAAAACAAGACAAAGAAGGATCTTATGATGAATTATCCAAGTGCTACTGGTACACAGAAAAATGGGAAATGGATTCTATAATGGGTACCACCGAAAGTTTCTTAGAACTGGTAACATTTCAGTTAAGGTTTCAAGGTCTGAGATGATTTGGGAGATGCACACATTGTAAAGACCATTTCAGGTAGGAGGAAGAGTCTAAATCAAGTTCAAGATATGAGAAATGCAAAGTATGTGTGGAGAGCAGCTCAATCTGGTTTAAATCCAGGTTCCATAAAACAAACAAGAGACACTGAACATTATGATAAGTTTAGAGTATTCTATTCTGCTTTTGCTACTACTATTAGCACTGTAACTATTAATAATACAAATTGGTGTTTACTGAGCACTTGGGCTTCCCTGGTGGTTCAGATGGTAAAGACTCTGCCTGCAATGCAGGAGACCTGAGTTCAGTCCCTGGAGAAAGGAGTGGCTACCCACTCCAGTATTCTTCCCTGAAGAATTCCATGAACAGAGGAGCCTGGCATGCTTCAGTCCATGGAGTTGCAAAGAGTTGGACACAACTAACTTTTAGGCTGCTCTAAGCACTGTGCTAAAGCATATTAAATATATGATACCGTTTGATAATCATAAAAACTGTATAAAATAATGTATCAGTTAGCTATTACTGTGTAACAAACAATCCTAAAGTTTAGTAGCTTAAAATTATAATCATTTATTATTTATCATGAGTGTAGAGAAGTTCTGTGGATCTGGGCCAAACTTAGCTGATTTCAGGCTCACTCATATGTCTGTATTCAATTGATGGGTCAGCTTGGGTCTAGCTGGTCTAAGATGACCTAAGCTAGGCAGCCTCTGTTGAATGCTTTCACATTCTTCCATCAGGATAGTTTGGATGTTCATGTGTCTTTGACAGGATTCTGAGACAGAGACTGGAAGGATTCTAAGACAGAGACTGGAAACATACAAAGCCTATGAAGTCTTCTAGGTTTGGACCTGGTACAGTCACTCTTCTATTTGGCCAGTCCAGATTCTAGGAATGGGGAAACAGGCTCCACTTCCTGATGGGAGATGCTGCAAAAATCACCGATGTGTAATCTATCTACCACAAGTAGTAGCTACTATTATTATCTTTACAAGTTAAGAAATTGTGGCCATAGGAGGTTGTGTCTTGCCTAAGTTCACGTAGCTGGTAATGAAGGACCAGAACTTGTACTTGACTTGGGGAAAGCCCAATAAAGACCATGAGCACAGGAGTGATGTTATCAGCAGACATGGAAGGAAGGGGGTATTTCTATGGCTAAAAGCTGGGACCAGGATTTCTCTGGTGGTCTAGTGGCTAAGACTCTGTGCTCCAAAGGCGGGGGTCCTAGGTTCTATCCCTGGTCAGAGAACTAGATCCCACATGCCACCACTAAGAGTTTGCATGCTCAACTAAGAGTTTGCATTGTTGTTTTTGTTTAGTTGCTCAGTTGTGTCCGACTCTTTGGGAAACCCATGGAATGTAGCCTGCCAGCCTGCCAGACTCCTCCGTACGTGGATTTCCCAGACAAGAATATTGGGGTGGGTTGCCATTTTCTTCTCCAGAGGTTCTTTCCAACCCAAGGATTGAACCTGCATCTCCTGCATTGGCAGGTGGATTCTTTACTGCTGAGCCACCAGGGAAGCTCCAAGAGTTTGCATATTGTGACTAAGATCCCACACGCTGCCATGAAGATCGAAGATCACTGCATGTTGCAAATAAGACCTAGGGCAACCAAATAAACAAACAAAATAAATATAAAAAGTAAAATAAGAGCCAGCAACATGGAGAATGCAAACCTTGATTATTTCAACATCAGTCCATTCCACTTTCAACTCATTTGGCTTGGGACATAGTGTTCTCTTGGAGCACTCGGTGCTTATGGCATTTGGCTTTGAAAAACACTGTCATTGAGCCTAATTTTGCTCCCCTTAATCCTCTGTACCTTTCAGGAAGCCATGCATATCCTTTTGGGGCATCTTTCCAGCATGTTCTATGATTATTAGGCATCTTCAAACTGAAAGGGATTATCGTTTCAAGGACTTGGGTCACCCAGCATCCCTGCATGGCAGCTACCAGTGGCTGAATGCTCTGGAGACTGTGGAGAATTAGTGTGGACCTAGCATCCCAGTGGCCTCACTTGCCACTATTGAGAGGTCTGGGCATGGCAACATGGGACCCTTCCTGGAGCCAGAAGCAAACTTGAAATCTAACCTTAATCATATGTGGGCTTCAGAACTGGACACCTGCTAACTCTGGTGTCTGGAGATTAAAAGGCACAGCATGGCTTGATTTTCTCTTAGGTCAAGGCTGAGAGACTTTTTGTAAGTAAAGTTACTCACAGATTACAAATTAAGAGTCATGGTTCCCATTAACATTGATTCCAGGTGGCCACTTGCCCAGGAAAGACATATAGAAGCTTAGCAGGAGGTTAAGAGCACATGCTTTGAAAAAAGACAAACTCAGGGTCGAATTCTACAGCCCATTGCCTTTCTGTGAGGTATCTAGTGTACGCTCTGTCGATTCAGTCATGTCAGACTCTTTGCAACCCCAAGGACGGTAGTCCATTAGGCTCCTCTGTCCATGAGATTCTCTAGGCAAAAATACTGGAGTGGGTTGACTTGCCCTTTTCCAGGGGATCTTCCCAACCTGAAGGTCAAGCATGGGTCTCCTGCATTTCTTGCACTGCAGGCAGATTCTTTACCCATTGAGCCACCTGGGAAGCCTGAGAAGTACCTAGACAAGTGACTTAATCTCTGTGGGCTTTTGTTTCCTCTTCATAAAATGAAGACAGTAATATCTAAATATCAGAATTAGATGAACTGGTGTGTGGGAGCTCTCCCAACAGCCACTCTGATCAAGAGCAGGGTTGCCTCACTGGAAAAGAGGAAACTGAAATCTTGCAGAGCCAACCAGAAAAAGTCAAGTGCATGCAAAGAATCCAACTGTTCCTCCTCCAAACCTTGATATTCATAATTAACACCTCTGCCCACTACTAATGGGCTTGGCTTGAGGAGACCTGCTGTGTCAGTGGTTCTCAAAACTGGCTGCACATTATAATCACTTGGGGAGCTTTAAAATATTCTTAATGCCCAGGTCCATGATTAGGTCAGTTAAATCAGAACCTCTGGGGTGTGGCCCAGGAATCAGCATTTTGCCACCTAAATGTACATCAACAGAGGACTGGATAAAGAAGATGTGGTATATACATACAATGGAATATTACTCAGTCACAAAAAGGAACAAAACTGTGCCATTGTTAGAGATGTAGATGTATGCAGGGACTGTCACATAAAGTGAAGTAAGTCAGAAAGAGAAAACCAAGTATTGTATATTAATTCATATATGTAGAATTTAGAAAAATGGTACAGATGAACTTATTTGCAAAGCAGAAAGAGAGACAGATGTAGAGAAAAAATGTACAGACAACAAGGGGGGAAAGGAGGGTGGGATGAATTTGGAGACTGGAACTGACACATATACACTACTGTGTAAAAATCACATAACTGATGAGAACCTGTATGGCACAGGGACCTCTACTCAATGCTCCGGTGGTGATCTAAATGGTTGTTGTTTAGCCACTCAATTGTGTCCAACTCTTTGGACCCCAAGCCAGCACGCCAGGCTTCTCTGTCCTTCACCGTCTCCCAGAGCTTGTTCAAACTCATGTCCATTGAGTCAGTGATGCCATCCAACCATCTCGTCCTCTGCCATCCCCTTCTCTACCTGCCTTCAATTTTTTCCCAACATCAGGCTCTTTTCCAATGAGTTGGCTTTTCACATCAGGTGGCCAAAATGTTGGAGTTTCAGCTTCAGCATCAGTCCTTCCAATGAATATTCAAGACTGATTTCCTTTAGGATTAACTGGCTTGATCTCCTTGCAGTCCAAGGGACTCTCAAGAATCTTCTCCAACACCATAGTTCGAAAGCATCAATTCTTTGATGCTCAGCCTTCTTTATGGTCCAACTCTCCCATCCATACATGACTACTGGAAAACCATAGCTTTGACTATACAGAACTTTGTTGGCAAAGTAACATCTCTGCTTTTTAATACGCTGTCTACGTTTCTCATAGCTTTTCTTCCAAGGAGCAAGCATCTTTTAAATTCTAATTAAAATGGTAAGGAAATCCCCCCCAAAAGAGGGGATATATATATATATATATATATATATATATGCATAGCTGATTCACTTTGCTGTACAGCAGAAATTAACACCACACTGTAAAGCAATATACTCCAATACAAATTAAAAAAAAATTCCCCAGGGTCAGAACTAGGGTAAGGCATAGGAGCTGCCTAGTATGCACGATTTAAGGAGGCACCCACAGTCACGTGCTAACTCTGTGCTTGCAGGATGCTGAGAGTGAGTGACTCCTTAAATGTTGCATCCTACATACCTCATTCTGCCCTCCCTGGTCCTGACTCTTTTCCCAGGGTAATTTCGGTCATCAACCGATTTTAGGAATTGTTAAAACTATGAACTTATATATCCATGGGCCACAAAAGTGATCTAGCTCCATTCTACGCTCCTGTTCTGTCTGCCCTCTTCTCCTCCACTCTATTTTTTTTCCTTGACAAATGGAATGAGCCATTTAACCCCAGATTTCCAGATCATCGAAGTATCCAGTAAACAAAGCATCCTTTAGTTAAAAGAGCTTATTCTCTTAAGCTTATAGTTGAGCAAATTTTTTTCTTCCTCCTTTTAGGGAGACCCCTCCTCATTGTACCCTCGTGGCTTACCAAGATTTTTTTTTTTTTAACCAAGATTTTTAATAAGTGACATATCAGTAGCACTGGACTTCCTATGAGAATGGTCTCCTAAAAATCTCACAAATCCTCTTTATTTTACAGTCCTGATTGCTTACATTTATCATGTTGTAGTAGGCTCTCCCTGTGAAAACAGAAATCATGTTCATTCATTGTTATGACACTCCATCACATAGAAAACCACCTGGCATATTGTAGTAACATTCAAAAATGAATAAATGAATGAAGGATTAGTCTGATGCTTAAATTCCATTGCGCCTTTATGCTTGGGACCTCGTAGTCTAATTTCATTATTGTTCTCTCTTGGAACTGCTTGAGGGTGGAGACAAACCATCAGAATCACATTTTGGCACACAGTAGAAGGGCAGGAAACATTTATTACAATGAGGAAAAGCATCTTTGAAACCCAGGCCTTCTCTGTCTGTCTGTGAGTAGCTTAAAGAAGCTTCCCAGAGGGACTTCACTGGTGGTCCACTGGTAAAGAACCCACCTGCTAATGCAGGGGACACAGGTTCGATCCCTGGTCCAGGAAGATTTCACAGGCCATGGGGCAACTAAGCCCCCAGAATTACTGAGTCTAAGTGCTACTTGGGTAGCCCAAGTACCCTACATGCCCCAGAGCCTGTGCTCCACAACAGGAGAAGTCACCGCCATGAGAGAGTAGCTCCTGCTCGCTACAACTAGAGAAAGTCCTTGCACGGAAATGAAGACCCAGCACAGACCAAAAAAAAAAAGAAAAGACTTCCCATCACTCACAATTCTTAAGCCAAGAAAAGCTTAGTGTTGGCAATAGGAGCCTGCTCCTGACCCATGGTTGGAAAGGTCAGCCTTTGGTCAGGCTATGGCTTGAGCAGGTCAGTGAAGGAGGGCAGCTCTGGGGGTCTTCTGCTTGGGGAAGGCAAATCACGACTGGGAGGAGAAGAGAAAGGAAGCCTCTTCTTGGCTCCCCAGTTGGCCTCTTAGGGCCTGAGGTTGAGTTTGAGGAGTAAGGGTTGGAGGCGAGGACCTGAAGCTCAGTGTAACGTCAGCTACGCTCCCAGCTGCCTCTCTTTGAATACATACGTCTAGGAAAGAGGCCTGCAATTCAGACTCGTGCAGCAGCCAAAATCTTTTCTTTATTAAAATGCTTTGTGCTGCAGGATATGGGGGAGTTAAGCTGATCTGTCTCTGAGAGTGTGTTTGCCTAGCGCGCACTATTAGATACTTTGTCTTCTTTAAAATAATACTAAGAGATGGGCTTTATAAAGTCTCTCTGTTTCTGCCCTATATTGCCGCCTGCAGAAATGGGGCCAGGAGAAGAGACCATTTGCCCTGCTGGGAATGGCCTTGATGTACCACAGAGTGATGGCTTTCCCACTGCCTGGATCCCAAGCAGTGTGCAAGTTGTAGTAAACAAACCAGTTTGATTCTGGAGACGTCATTTGTGAAGATGCGGTGTTATCCACCAGGATAAAGACACCATTGCAGCGTCTCCATTTCCCGTTACAGATGCTATCAAATCGTTCACAGTAGCATTCCTCTTGGATAAAAGATTTTATCGAGATCATTTATTTATAAAGAAAACAGTGCCCATAGTGGCATCATTACATCCTCCATTAATCATCCCTCACGTCTTTCACACTGTGTTCAAGCTCATTAGTATTTGGAAGATAAAATATATACATTTGGTTATCCTTGGGCACCTCATGATTTCAAAAGGAAGAAGAAGAAAAAAAGATCCTGACAGCAAATCCTTGAAAGTGATTGCTTTTTTACAGGCTGTGTGCATGGAGTTTGGTGTTTCTTTGAGCACGTAAAGGCATCTCGTAGCATATATTATGCTGGTAACCTCGGCAAGTTTTTGTCATAAATAACCACCCTTTTAAGTGGTGCAATATGTATTATGTTTCTCCTGTGAACTTGGGGCCTCACAACGTGATTCTCCAATTGCAACTAATAGAACGTGGGAGAGACAGATATTCCTAATTCAAGAATAAACTTGAAGAAGTGTCGTGTTTAAAGCTGCATGAACACGGAGAGTTAGCGTGATACACTAGTGAGTAGCCAGCAACTTCTCTTTCTGCCCAAATTTGAAGAATTGCCTAAGCCTTGCGCTTCTCCATTTAAATATCTCTTGCTTGTGTTGCCACAAAGAGCCTTTGTACATTATTCTGAAAAGCTGTAGGCATAGGATTATGTGTTCTTACACGTCTTATTTTAGGCATCAGCAGCAAAGTATACCAAAGGCAAATTTATGTTTAGAGCTATCAATAAAACATAACCGAGAGTCTGCTAAATTAGTAATCATGAAAAACCTAGCCAGATCTCTCTTTCTCATGCTTTCTCTCACTCTCTTTTTAATATTACAAAGCAACTTTTAAAGTATTTGCCTTTGGTGTGAGGGTGGTCTCCTAAGACAACGTATACTTAAATATCTCAGAGGTACCTGCAGGCCTTCTTTTTGGACTAGAGTATCAAGGGAGAGTGAAACTAAAGTCTAATAATGGTTTTAAGTTAAATGCCTTCAAGTACTGCCAAGGGCCTTTACAATCAGATGTCCATCATGAAAGGCATAATTTATCAGCAAGATGGAAAAGATAGTGTTTGTTAGCAGTTGTTATTAACTCAAATGAATAGATAGTTTTGCCGGGCCTCAGAAAGCTCTATTTCAATCTCACGGACACCAAAACACTACACATGAAACCATTTAGCCGAGAGGGAAAATTACTCCCCATCTTACCGCAATGACTCTGGATTTTCTGAAGGGAACATAAACAGTAAAGCAGCAAGGAAGATGCCTGCCATGAGGTGGTGTCAGGGAGGGTGAAGTCCAGCCCAAGAGAGAAAGCTCTTTCTTTACAATGGGTTTTATATCCAGGGGGAGAACTTTTCTCATCACTGGGGGGTAACAGAGCCATCTGGTACCCCCACAAGGCAGCACGCAGACAGGCGTCTGGGTGTGGTTTCTTTTTGGTGCCTGAATCATTTGCAAGAGGTCGAAGGACTAGAAAACACAGACAATTATCTCTTGGCTGCTAGGATATGAGGGCTGGAAGGCCTCGGAGATCAGTTGGCAGAGTGGTTTTCATTTTCTTTCTAGCCTCAGAATTCTTTCTTCTTTCAAAATATCATACAGAACTCTAATTATAAAAGAGATAAAAGCAGAATGGTTAAAGTGGGGATGGGGGGCTCAAAATCCCACCCACTGAGCCCCAGACCCTCCTCCTTCAGCAGCTTCTGTGAAGCGCTTCAGGGCTCAGCAGAGCATATATTTACAACCACCGCTTTATGAGCTTCCCTCATTCCCAGTCCTGATACTCAGAGAGGTTAAGTGACTTGTCCAAAGTCACACAGCTCACACGAAGGGCAGAGAAGAAATAAGCGATGCCAGTTATAGGCTCTGTCTGCTTTAATGATTAAGCTTCAGAAGCAGATAACTTGCTTCCTTGGCCACACCTTGCCTGCCACGTGCTTTGACAGCTTCAGAAGCTGTGCATATCCCCATGGTTCTGTCTTTCACTTTTCTTGCTTTATTCTTTCCGGCAGTGAGCAGGCATCCTTACCATTAAGCAGTTTTAAAGATGATGTATAACCCTAATGACTATGTCCACCTCATAATGTTTTTATCGTTGGATACCTGCATGTATATTTCATTCTTCAATTTCCCATAACTCTATAGAGAAGCTGGAACTTTTGTTACCGTTTAGAAATCCATGGTGTGTAGGCTCAGCACCACCCAACAGTCCTATTGTACTCATTTTTAGCCACGTGATTCCAGCGGGAGCCACCCAGTTTTCACAGATCCCCACCCCACTGGCCTCAGTTGGATCAGCATTAGATGCTGAGTGGAACCACATGATAAGAAGCAGAAGTTGTGGACTCAGCCACGTTTCCTACCAAGGGGAATTCTCAATTGCAGTGAGAGAAAATGAATTCCACCCGCTAAGTCTGAGGAGGCAAGAGTAAACCCCTAGATCCAGTTGTTTCGTTTTCATCAGCTGCAGACCAGGTCCAGCTGTTTCACGGTCCTTCACGGGCTTTGGGTGTTTCACCCTTCCTTCAATCCTGGGCAACCAACAGGGCACTGCGGGTTAGAGGTGGCGGGTCTGGGGTGGGGAATCAAGAGAACATGCTCGCTAACTCCATCTAGAGGAAGTCACTTAGTTGCTCTTTCTGTCTCAGGTTTTTAAAGATTTTTCCATGTGGGCCATTTTAAAAATATTTATTGAACTTGTTACAATATTGCTTCTGTGTTATGGTTTGGTATTTCTGGCCACAAAGCATGTGGGATCTTAGCACTCCAACCAGGGATTGAACCCACACTCCCTGCATTGGGAGGCGAAGTCTTAACCAGACTGCCAGGGAATGCCCCTTGGTTTTTTATCTGTACAATGAGGAAGAGAACAGTACCTGTCTCATAGAGTTATTGCAGCTAAACACTTGAAAAGAATGCAATTTCTAGGACTTAGTCCTGTAAAAATCAACCTTAGGTTCACAGGATGTGTCAGTTCAGGAATGTGTTTGTATAAGTGAGTAGGGGAGTGGCCAGAGACTGCAAAGAGTCAGGGGAGGTGAGAACCAGAAGGGTATTAACCATTGACCTTTCTCATGAAGATTAAAATGGACTTCTTTCATCCAAGCAGGTGGTTTCAGTCTGGGGCCCTGATGGTTGCATGGTATGCTATCTTCTGCTTGGCATAGCATCTCTGTTAATTTCTGACTCCCTTGATATGATAAAACCTTAATATTCTCTGAGTCTGTGAGCATCTTCCCATCAATAACATTCCCATCATACTGTGACAAGCATACTCTTATTATTTTCTTTCCATAGACTCTGCTAGCTAGAGTTTGCATTTTAGCCCTGGCAACCAAGGGAGCCTCACATATTTAGATACATCTAAACCCTGATTCCAAGCTCCAAGATTGAGTTCCTTCCTGAAGCCCCATGTCTTTTACAGAAGTACCACAATTGGGGTGATCTATAGGCACAATTTTAACTTTTTAATTTTTATTTATTTTTACTAAAAATTTTTCATTGAAGTATAATTGCTTTACAATGTTGCATTAGTTTGTGCTGTACACGGAAGTGAGTCAGTTGTGTTTATACATACATCCCCTCTCTCGGACCTCCTTCCCACCCCACCCCTCCAACTGCTCACGTAACTCAATATCAAAACAACAAACAACCCAATCAAAAAATGGGCAGAAGACCTAAATAGACATTTCTTCAAAAAGGCATAAGGATGCCTAAGAGGCACATGCTCAACATTACTAAATTATTAGAGAAACGCACATCAAAACTACAATGAGGTATCACCTCAGACCAGCCAGAATGGCCATCATCAAAAAATCTACAAACAAGAGATGCTGGAGAGGGTGTGGAGAAAAGGGAACCCTCTTACACTGTTGGCAGGAATGTGTAAATCGGTGCAGCCACTATGGAGAACAGTATGGAGTTTCCTTAAAAAACTAAAAATAGACCTAAAAATAGACCTACCAGTTGATCCAGCAATCCCACTCCTGGGCATACAAGCAGAATTTAATACATTGTTTCCAACAGTTTCTGAGTACCTCCAGGGAAATAAGAGGTAGATAGCAATATAAGGTGGTAAGGGTTCCAAAGGCGAGAAGAGAAAAAGATCTATGCAAGTGTGGGGCAAAGAGGGGTTGCTTCCAGCTCTGGGGGCTGGGAAAGGGCTCACAGAGAAGGTGGCTTTTGCTCTGGGTCTTGAGGAGAAGGGGGACATCAGTGACACAGGTAATGTGTCAAGACAACGCGGGGTGTGTTGGAGGCAGTGACTTTTCCTTAATGCGACACATCTTTGTGTGATCTGCGGAAAGCACAGATCGGAGTCTGGTGGTACCAAGTGATAGCAATAAGAATAGAGAGCATTTTGGGGATGCTTCCTATTGGCCAGATTTCTTTTGTGGGGCTTCTCCTGATGGTCAGCAGTAAAGCGTCCTCCTGCAATGCAAGAGATGGAGGTTTGATCCCTGGGTTGGGAAGATCCCTTGGAGGAAGAAATGGCAACCTGGTCCAGTATTTTTGCCTGGAAAAATCCCATGTACAGAGGAGCCTGGCAGGCTATCGTCCATGGGGTCACAAAGAGTCGGGCATGACTGAGCACATACACACGCATACACATGCTTCCTATCAGCCAGATTTCTTTTGTGTGATTTACAGATACTCTTTCATTGGATGCTCACAGCATGCTGTGATACAGCCTGGATTATTTGCACTTCACATAGGAGTTCCCATGTGTCAGTGGTGGGGCTGGGATGCAGCCTCCAACCAGGTCATTGGACACACATTCACCAACTACTTAATGGTCCCAAGCACAGGGCCACACCCTGGGGAGATGCTGGTGCAAAGGACAAAAGTGATTTCCTGTCCTCTTGGAGTTCATAGTTCAGTGTATGTTGATAAGCATCCAGACTAAACTCTTTCTCATGTCATTGTTTTTATCAATACTGGTATATATGGCAGAATCTTCACCCTCCAGTGCTGTGTTTGTTTGTCTTTTAAGTTTATGTGAGGACCTTGGTGGCTACCTCTCTAGACTGCATTCTTTCTACCATTCCCCACTTTCCCAACAGGCCCTGATTTTTGTGATTTTGGGCAGGCTCTAGCACTCCTGGCCCAGGCTGGAATGTGACTGAGACCAGGCTAAGTCAATCAATGCATTCCACCTACTGGCCCAAGTTAGTAGTTCAGGAGTGGAAGGGTGAATTTAGTTGGTCTGTATTGGCTTTCAGGTCTTTGGGAATACTGAGATAAAGTTTCTCTTTCTTCTTCTCCAGGACACAAACAAAGGAAGAGGAAGCTCTTCAAACTGCTGAAAGCTGTCTTGGGACTGGAAATGCTGACTGAGATTGGAGTCATAACCAAGCAAATGGAGCTGAAAAAGTTGAGAGAAAGACTCTGGATCCTGGTGACATCACTCAGCTCCTGGATCATGCCTTACCTGAAGCCTCAGTAGTTCCACCGCTGGATTTTAAGGTCAGAGAAGACAGATCGAGTCAGGAATCAATCTAAATGCAAAGCTTATAGTTTAGGGGGTTGTGGGGGCCACTGCTGGCATGGAAAAGTCTTCTGTGAGTCCCAGTCTGCTACCCAGTGTTTGTGTGACCTCTATTCTCCAATTTCAGTTTCTTCATCTGTAAAAGGAGAAAGCTAAGATTGAAACAATAGCAGGGATGAGGATGGTGGTGATGACCGCCACTTATCAGTCACTTTCTGTTTCGATCTGCTTTGCTGAAGGTTCTTATATACAATATCTCATTTAGTTGGTCCAACAACCTCATGAAGTCAAACTATAAGGAGACTGATGCCCATAGAGATTGAATCACAATGTGATTAATAAGTGGCATAGCTGAGATTTGATTCAGACATCTAACACTGTGGACCTGATTATTTATTTATTTTTTGAACTAGGGCTACAGCTATGTTATTCAAACTTTATTCCTCTAACACCAAGCATAATACTTGGCAAAGAGTAGCCATCTAATACATATTGGTTGGATAAATGAATGAATGACTGAGTGAATGAATAAATGAATGAGTGGCTAGGGGTCAGCTCTGAAGTCCTTTGAAATCTGCTTCATGCTCTTTGCCTAATGAGAGTTCCCAGAAGCATTTCTCAAGTGAAGGGCAAACTCCTTTCTCCTCCTCTGAACTAGTGTTTGCTCCACTGTCTGCCTCCCACTAATGAGGGGACACAGCCCAAGGGGACCGTGTCTCCAGGCTAATTATTTTGTGGTTGCTCTGACCACACTATTCAAAATATTCAGGCTATTGTTGGTGTTTTACATCCTGCCACTGTTGCCCTTGTCAACTTCCAAGGGCACGAAGCCATGGCCCAATGGGCTGGCCTTTCCAAGGTCAGCTTGATGGCAAACACAAACTTAATTGAGCTGGAATAATAATTTTTTTTTCCTTTGCTTGATGTGCAGGTGACAATACTTAAAATATCGACATGCCTTAATACTTTTAAATTCAGTTGTTTGCTGATCAGCAGCAGCTACTTAAATTGACCAATCTATCTTGCCCAGCTGGAGATCAAGGGATCAGCACTTAATTTCATTCCCTGAATAAAGAATTTTTTTTTTATATCCACATGGAAATATCAGAACATGAAAGGTTAAATCAATATGGAGTTTTACATTGCTTAAAGGGCATTTGCATCAAAGCAGCCCTGAATGCAATTCACTTGTTTAATGAATTTTTTATGCTTATTTAATGAATTTCACAAAGGTTTGGTGTTTTTCATAAAATGGATAAGGACTTCCAGTTTTATGAAATAATAAAAATGGAACTGAAGTTATGAAATGAGCAATCTCATTAGTTAGGCATGATATATTCATATGAAAATGTACATGTCTCTGTATTATTGCCTGGGCACCATTATGCGAACAGTGGCTTGTTATAATAGCATGGCAAATATTCCTCTAGTTAAGATATCAAGAAGTGACAGAAGGAAATTGCATTTTCTCCCCATTTCTAATAATGACATAATTAATACTCATTTAAAATAATTACCTGGGCATTGTTTCCCAGGAGTACTGAGGCCTAACTCGATGGTAAATGGGTCCTGAGATACTTTCGAACCTCAATAACTCCAGTGACGTCCCTTGCTTTATAATTTGTTATTTGTTGAAGTAACAGTGATCCCCTGACTTTCCATTTTGATGTCCTGGTGCACAAGCAGAATATTCCAGACTAAATTGATCAAAATGCCCACAAACAGAAGAAATAGCTTGTGTCCTAATGGAGAAAGAGAGAGAGAGACTGATTATATAATCAATTCTTTGGCTTTTTTGGGAGGGTCGTACATTTCCTTGGATCCAAGGCTTTTCACTGGGTGTCCAGAGTTTGGTAAATTGGTGAGATCCTGTCTTATGGACTCATCTTTGATTTCCAGAGGTCAGAAAGTATATAGGTTACCAATTTAGGCTTTGAAACACAACTCTGTTTTACAGCTATTTGACCTCTTTGAACCTCTGTCATAAAATAAGGGTCATATTTAGTAGTTCCTGCCTCAGAGGAATGTAGGCAAGACTAAGGAAGTCTATGCACGAAAAGTTCTGAGCACAGTGTCAGGCATCTGATAGACACCCTGTAATGTCCGCTGTTGTCATATAAGCTGTTGATAAGAAGCTGTCCCTTCAGTTTGCCGCCTGCTCTGGTGTCGAGTCCGAACAGAAGTTATGAATCAGTGCTAGGCGGGCCCTCGCTGGGGGAAACTCGAAGCTGTTTCATCGCTCTTTCTTTGCCTATTCAAGAGGACAGGCAGTTGGAATGCTCCTCTGGCATTCAATGCTGATATCAATCTCAGCAACATTAATAATACAGTGCAACCGAATTAATTCTGGCTTCTCTGATTTTACAGAGCGGACAAATTCAAATGAGCACTTCAGTGAGCGTGCCTGCGACACCCACTGTGTGCTGGCCTTTCCCCAAGAAAAGGGAAAGCCGGAGCTCCCCATGCTCAAGGAGTGTGGAATCTTGGTAGGGCAATATGGGAGAGCCAGGACACAGTTTTACTACCCATAGATCGCCTCATATCTGTACGGCACTTTGTAGATTTCAGAAACCTTCCAAAGGATCAGCTCATCCCTTAGGACACGTTTGACAGTAGATTGAAATAATTTCTTCAGCTGCAGAGAGGTTCTTAGCCTTGTGGTTAGCAAATTGGTCTCTGCACTTAGAACTGAGTTCTGATGCCAGCTCTGCACAGGTCTAGGTGTGTGGCTTCCTGCAAATCACTTAACCTCTCTGAGCATCCGTTTCTTCATCTTTTTCTTAATATCTATTTTTTATTTATTTGGCTGTGCTGGGTCTTAGCTATGGTATGTGGGGTCTTTAGTTGCAGTGTGAGAACTCTTTAGTTGCAGTAGGTGGGATCTTAGTTCCCTGACCAGAAGTTGAACCCAGACCCCCTGAACTGGAAGCGCAGAGTCTTAGCCACTAGACCACCAGGGAGGTCCCGGTTTCTTTGTCTTTTAAATGGAGATGATAAGAAGACCCACAAAATGTACTGGCATATAAAACATTGCCCCGACTTTCCTCCACACCCCGAAAATTACTGTATGTTCAATGTGCCCATATTCCAGGTGGAAATGCGCCTTAAAGAGAGAAAGTAATGGGAGCTACTACCCCCCAGTGGTGAGGTAAGGGAATTCAAAGTGAAAAAGGAGTGAAACTGTTAGTGGTTCAGTTGTGCCTGACTCTTTGTGACCCCAAGGGCTGTAGACCAACAGGCTCCTCTGTCCAAGAGATTTCCTAGGCAAGAATACCGGAGTGGGTAGCCACTCCCTTCTCCAGGGGATCTTCCCAATCCAGGGATCAAACCCAGGTCTCCCACTTTGCAGGCAGATTCTTCATGGTTTGAGTTACCCGGGAAGCCCTCACAGCAAAGATAAGAGTACCATTGCCTTTTGGGAGTGGGAGTAGTTGGTAAATTTTTACTTATAAAACATTTTAAGTAAAAATAAGAAGGAGCAGGTCACATGACTGATTAAAATTTGAGTTATTTCTGCTATTTTTTAGATTTGCTGACATATATGTGTATGTATACCTATTAAGATATATATACACAAACACATACACATGTGTAATTTTTAAAGCTGTGTCATTTTATACTCTTGGAAGAGCTAGTTATTACTGAATATCCAGAAATTATGACTTTCTACGGAATTCCAATATATAGTCTACTGTACTTACAATAATAACACAAAAAGTAGTAAAATTATAGGATAATATTCTTTCCCATACAAAATCACTTTAATATCACCTTTAATATAGACAGTAAAAATACTTAGTTTCTTCCTTTCCTCTTAATTTTCTTCTAGTATTAGGAGGAATATTAGCATATTTTGTTAATAATAATAAATCTAATAATATTCTTTAAACTCAGGTCTTCACCGCCAAGATCAGAGACGCTGCTAAGACAGGGCACTCTTTATCATCTTCACATGTTCGCATCTTTGCTGGAACTCTAAATTTCTAGTTCACCATCAGAGCACAGTTGGAGACCTTTGGGACCCACAGAAGCCCACAGCTCTAGCCAGAGAACTCATAGGTTGGAGTAGACCTGGGAATTACACTTTTCATCTATGTAGTGAGAACACCCGCTCCTATAATTCTAATTCATCCCTTGGAGAGAAACCATGATAGTGAAGCAATAGGTAAGAAACCCTGAAAGAATGTAGCATGGATTCTAAATAAAAATGATGAGGGAATAGAGGTGATCTTTACAAGCAAGCCTAGGTATAAAATCTGCCTTCAGCCACATCTTTTTGCTCATCACTTTACATAGCAGCCCCTCAAGTTTGATAAGAGCCTCATTTTGTGTTACACAAGAAGATGCTTAGATTCAGGTAGAGCCAGGTAAGCTCACCTGTCCCACTGCACACCTCCATCTCTCACAGGTGTTGGGCTCTCCAGGTGTTCAGGCCCAAACTTTGGAGTCATCCTCGATCACTGTCTGACTGTCATCAGAGTCAGATGGGTGCTTCCCCTCAACATTCCCACCCTGACTCCCGACACGCACAACGGATGCTTTACCTTCTGAGCTACTAGGGAAGCGCTCTCCTCCGCCCCAGTCATAATTCAGGGACAAAGAAGGACTCATTTCAATCATGCTTTCATCTGACTTAGTCTCCGGGCCCAGGGCGGGGAAGGACCCGATGTAGAATTAAACATGTGCAGAGCCCAGACCAGCTCTTTAAAATGCTTTAGACAAAAGCCCAAACAGAACAGAAACCGTCTAATCCTTGAGCTTATCCTCTCCCACTGGCCTTGTCCTCTTTCGAGGAGAGAGTCATTTATAAAATTCAGTTCAATGAGGTTTCCAGCTAATTGAGGCTTTCCTGAATAACCTATTTGGTGCATTGATTAAGCACTTCTCTGTGCTTTGTACCACGGAGGGCTGGGAGGTAAAACAGCGAACAAGACGAGGCCTGTGCCCTCCAGGTGCGGACAACTCCAGCGGGGCGGCAGACAGACACACAAGCACTCGTAACCCAGGGCAGAGAGAAAGGCGAGCTAAGCAGAGCTGACAGCTCTGTGCTTGGGGCCAGGAGGGTCCATTACATCAATGCTTGTTCGGTCCAATTTATTACCGCTGCTCTTACTAATCTAATAATAATAATAATTTCTAGTAGGCTTGCCGTCTTTGATATCAAAGAGTTATTTTTCTACCGCCAAAATGAATGATAAAAGAAAAACAGCTCTTTGGAATTAAAAGCAGTTGTGCTTGCTGATGGGAGAGAGATGCGCGGGCTCTTCTTAGGAGAATGAGGGGAGGAGGGGGCTGGTGACTATCTCTTTAAGGACACACGACCCCCTCCCCCCCGCCCTCCCCGGCCCCCAGGAGCTCCTCCAGCAGCAAGAGCATTATGGCCTATGCCAAAATCAAAGTCACATTGGGTCCGTCTCTATCGGCTCTGCCATTTAATGTTTAACATCTGGGAGGGAAAAAGTCCTGAAGCTTTTCAAAATAAATGAAGACATGCATTCCAGGTTTGTGGTGAGAATGGCGACAGAGCTGGCAGCTCACACGTTCTGGGGGCCTGAGTTGGCCAAGGCGCACGGTGGTGTGTAGGAACCCCACATCACCCACAGGAAGGTCTTGCGGGGGGAGGGGGGTTGGATTTCTAGGGGCCCGGTTTGCCTGGGCATGGTTCCTAGATTTCAAAGACTGCCCGACACAGGGGGTCAGCATTTTCCAACCTCATTTTCTGTTGTAGTCCTTTAGCCCTGGATCTGCATCATCATCTTTGCCAAAACCATCCTAGGTTGTTGGGCCAAATGGATCCACTATTAGATATTAAAGCAAATGCTGAAAATAGCTATGTATGTACTATAGCAGGGGCTTCCCTGGTAGCTCAGCTGGTAAAAAATCCGCCTGCCATGCGGGAGACCTGGGTTCGACCCCTGGGTTGGGAAGATCCCCTGGAGGCGGGCATGGCAACCCACTCCAGTATTCTTGCTGGAGAATCCCCATGGACAGAAGGGCCTGATGGGCTACAGTCCATGGGCTCGCAAAGAGTTGGACACGACTGAGCGACTAGGCACAGCACAGCGCATACTATAGCAGAGGGGCTTCCCAGGTGGCGCTAGTGGTTAAGTGTCTGCTTGCTGATGCAGAAGACACCGGTTCCTGATCCCTGGGTCAGGAAGATCCCCTGGAAGAGGGCATGACAACCCACTCCAGGATTCTTGTTTGGAGAATCCCCATGGAGAGAGGAGCCTGGCAGGCTACAGCCCAAAGGGTCACAGAGTTGGACACGACTGAAGCACCTTAGCACACATATTATAGTAGAAAGGCATCAATCCTCTCCTGTGACTCATGTGGGCATGTTGTATTTCAGGGCTCCCGAGTGAAAATGGCCACGGGATGGCCAAGCAATGCGAGTGAAATGGGTTAAGTTCTCACACATGCAGGCATTTTGGGAGAGGTGGGACGTTGACTAACCAGGAGGCCCTGTCTCCACATCAGAGAACAACCATCACTCAGCCCCGTCAGCTGCTGCCAGGCAGGAATGTGGTGGGCCCAGGCAGGAATCTGGATTTTCATGTGACGCAACAACCCAGTGAAACATGCCTACAGCCACTAGGGCTGCAGTCTGCCAACACTGTTATATATCAGCCGGAGCAAGCTCTAAGAGCTTGATAACGATCCTTCGCACCCATAGGTGGCATTTACATCTATGAACGTTCTGCCTTGTTGGGTTATATGTGAGTTTTCTTTTTTAATTGGGGCATGGTTGCTTTACAATGCTGTGTTAGCTTCTGCTGTACAATGAAGTGGATCAGCTATATGTGTACATATAGCCCCTCCCTCGAGAGCCTCCCTTCCACCCCTTAGGCCATCACTGCGCACCCAGCAGAGCTCCCTGCACTCCTCAGCAGCTTCCCACTAGCATTTTACATACGGCACTGCATACATGTCCATCCCACTCCCTCGTTAGTCCCACCCTGTCTTTGCCCACCCCCCCACCATATCCGCAAGTCTGTTTGCTATTGCTGTGTCTCTATTCCTGCCCTGCGAATAGGTTCATTTGAACTACTCTTCTAGATTCCACAAATATGCAATATTTTCTTTTCTCTTTCTGACTTACTTCATTCTGTATGACAGACTCTGAGTCCATTCATATCTCTACGAGTGACCCAATATTGTTCCCTTTTAATGACCGAGTAATATTCCATTGCATACACATATATATTTTTTAAACACAAATAATCTGCCAGAGTTGTGCAGTATTTGACAACATAGGAAAGTATGTTCATAATGAATATAGGTCCTATTTTACAGATGAGGAAGAACTTCTTCAGTGATATCTGTGTGGTTGAGAGTTGGGGCAGGAGTCCTAAGCCTAAGTTCTTTCTCTAAGTATAAAAGGCTTCGTTTTCTTCTGTGCCATTTAAACATGCCATTGTGAGGTGTTACACTTGGCTACAAATTTTTGGACCCTTCTCCCATCAGAGATCGGTCTGTTTCCCCTCACTTTGCATTTGGGCCTGTCTGGAAATGTTTGCCCAATAGAATACAGTGGCAGTAACCATTGGCCAGTCTGAGTGTAACCTTTAAGGGGATTGGCAGTTTCTGCTTCCTTCTTCTTGGAGTCTTGAGCTGCCTTGTGAAAAGTCTGTCCAACTAGACGGCTAGAGAAACCACATGGAGAAACCCTGGGGCTACACAGAAAGGGGGTAAGCCTGGCTGAACCAGCCTTTCAACTAGTCCCCCAAGGGCTAGACTATAAGTGAACCTTCTTTGTCTCTCCAGACCATTGAACTGGCAGCTGAACACCATGGAGGGACCCCTCCAGTCCATTGAACGTCAAGTAGAAAATATCCCATCTGAGTTCTGCTTGAGTTGCTGACACATGAAATAATAAATTGGTGGTTGTTTTAAGCCATTATATTCCAGGGAAATATGTCATGCAGATAGCCACAACTTGCCTGCATACCTGCAACAGCACATCTCTGAATGCAGTACTATTGTTTGTATCTATCTACAGGCTTTCCAGGTGGTGCTAGTGGAAAAGAATCTGCCTGCCAATGCAGGAGACGTGGGTTTGATCCCTGGGTTGGGAAGATCCCACGGAGAAGGAAATGGCAACCCACTCCAGTATTCTTACCTGGAAAAGCACAGGAGCATGGTGGGTTACAGTCCATGGGGCCACAAAGAGTCAGACACGACTAAGCAACTGAGCACACATCTATCTATCTATCTATCTATCTAATCTATCTATCTACCCATCCATCCATCTATCTCTAATTTACATAAGCACATCAATATCAATATAGTAAATTTGAAGAAGGCAGAAAAGCACAAAAAGGAAATGATCTTCTACCTGAAGATTGTCACCAGGAACATTTATCCTTCTGGACCTTTTTCTGTCTTTTCCTGACAAAACTGAGATCATATTGGGCTTATTGCTGTGTAATCTGCCTTTGTCACTTACTGTCTTGTGACCATTTTCCCATGTAATGAAACATTTTTTTTTCCCAGTGTGATTTTTAATGGCAGCACAGAAAATCTGTGAGATGGATATACTATGATACATGTAACCACTTTCATATTGTTTGAATATTTATATGGTTTCCAAATTTTCTGCCTTATAAATACTGTTGCAATCAATGTCCTTGACCATAACCACTAATTCATATCACTGATTATATTTTAGGATGCACATTTGCAAATGAAATGATTAGGTATAAAGTTTATGTATATTTTTCAGGC
Organism: Cervus canadensis; assembly: GCF_019320065.1. NCBI lineage: Eukaryota > Metazoa > Chordata > Mammalia > Artiodactyla > Cervidae > Cervus > Cervus canadensis. The sequence continues at coordinate 42,090,670 of NC_057403.1, forward strand.
TTTTGAACATTGGGAAGTTGCTCTATGGACTAGCAGTATTTGAAAAGGACAGTTTAAAAAATATCTTTTCAAATTCTGAGTATTATCTTTTTCTTTCTTTCTTTTTTCTTTTTTCTTTTTTTTTTTTTTACAAAATATTGAGTAGAGTTTTCTGTTCTATACAGTAAGTAGGTCCTTGTTTATCTATTTTATATATAGTATTATGTGTATGTTAATCCCAAACTCCTAATTTATCTGTCCTCACACCTCTCTTTCCCCTTTGGTAATCATAAGTTTGCTTCTAGATCTGAGTCTCTGTTTTGGAGATAAACTCATTTGTATTTCTTTCTTTTTTTTTTTTAGATTCTACATATAAATGATGCCATATGATATTTTCCCATCTGGCTTACTACACTTAGTATAATAATCTCTAGGCCCATACATGTTGCTGACAATGGCATTATTTCATTTTTTATGGCTGAGTAATACTCCACTGTAGTGTGTGTGTGTGTGTGTGTGTGTGTGTGAAAGTGTTACTTGCTCAGTTGTGTCCGACTCCTTGTGACCCCGTGGACAGTAGTCCCTCAGGCTTCTCTGTCCATGGGATTTCCCAGGTGAAAATACTGGAGTGGGTTGCCATTTCCTTCTCCAAGGGATCTTCCCGACCAAAGGATGGAACCTGCATTTCCTGCATTAGCAGGCAGATTCTTTACCAACTCAGCCACTAGGGAAGCTCCTATATCTTCTTTATTGATTCATCTATCGATGGACACTTTCTTCTGGGTCTTGGCTATTGTATATAATGCTGCAGTGAACCTTGGGGTGGTGTACATTTTTGAATTATGAAGTAAATATTTTCTCCAGATATATGCACAGGAGTAGGATTGCTGGATATGATAGCTCTATTTTTAGTTTTTTAAGGAAACTCCATACTGTCCTCTATGCTATCTGCACCAATTTACATTCCTATTAATAGTGTAGAAGGTGATCTCTGCCCAGAACTGCACAAATTTTAACCTCTGATTCATACCAAGCAGCACTTCCACAGGTATTCCATGAAAAAAGCTTTCTGGGTCAAATATGTTTGGGGAATGATGCATTCTATACTTTCCTCTTATGCCCAGCAGCTTATTAAGGTTATTAATAGAGATTGCTTATTATTAAAAGTTCTGGAACATTCTACCTGCTGAAATCTCATTTTATTTAATTTAATAGCTTCTAATTATATTGGGCTACCAGAACTCTTTTTTTTTCTTTTACATAACGCTAAAAATATACAAATTTCACTCAGACCACAGGCTCATATTGTGCAGAACTGTAACTTTCAAAGATGTCTTCTATCACGTAATCTAATTTATACCCTGATCCCTCTTTCATTTAATAACACTAAACTTTATTTTTACTAAAAGATCTGTCACTGATTTTTAAAGCATTGAATAGGTTACATTTATATAGCAATACATTCATAGAGTATAATTGAAAAAATTCAGTGAAAAGTTTTTCTTTTACTCTTTCTCCAATCTGCCCAGTTTCTATCATTACTCTGAGCATCCATTTTTTTTTTTGTTTCTTGTGTGTCCCTTAAAATATCCTCTTGAACACTCAGATAAATATAAATTAATTTTCTTATTTCTCTCCTAATAAAATATTGTACCCTGATCCTTTTCACTTAATGTATTTTGACAACATTTCTGTATCAGTGCATAGAATAATTTATCAGTTTTTTTTAATAGATGCCTAGTATTTCCTTAGATCATAAATACTTGCAGTTTTTACTCTTTTGCTCTTATGAACTATGCTGCAATGGCTACCTTTGTGTTTATGTCATGTTGCTCCATGCATTTATCTGTAAGATAAGTTCTCTGAAATACAACTGCTGGGTCAAAGGATATCTACATTAGTCATTCTAATAAAGCCCCCCATAAGGGTTGTATGATTTATATTAATACCAATGATATATGAAGCATGCCTGTTAACCATTGTCCTTGACAACAGAATGTGTTTTAAACTTTTTAGTGTTTGCCAGTATGACAGGTGAACAACAGTAGCTCAATGCACTTCCAGTAAAAGTCACTTACATTACTCGTCTGTTTTTCTATTGGATGGCTGGCGTTTTTCTTATCCAGTCCTGTAAATAGTTGTTACTTATATTTTGCTTTTGGGGGGAACTTGCAGGATTAAAAAATTTTTTTAAATCAAATTTATCAATCTTTTCTTTTATGACATCTTGGTTTTGAGCCATCATTAGGAAGACCTTTGCCCTTTCCAGGTGATAAAGAAAGGGTTCAGTGTTTTCTTTCAGAACTTTCACAACTTCATTTGTAAAATATTTGGTCACGCTTTACTTGTCCAGGTGTGACGTATGGAACAATCTTACCATTTTTTTCTTCCCCTTGGTTGAACAGTTGCTCCAGGCTCAGGTGCTGGATGGCCCATTGTTTCTCTGCTGCTTCAAGATGTGGCAGGAGCCATCATCAGTCAAGTGAGGGTAAACTGAGTGGATTCATATTTTCCCCAGGAAACAACAAATGCTTTGCTGTTTTCCTGTTCTTGCCCCAGGAAGAGCCACAGGGGTTCCCCTCTGGGGTCCTCATCCCTCTCTGGCGATCTACTGTTACTCCCCCCACTCCCACTCCCCTCCTCCTTCCTCCCCCTTTACATCCCTTCCACTCCTCCTCCCAACCCAGCACCGTCTGTCTTGACTTGCATGGGTGCTGGGGGATGGCCTTGGCTGATCTCCTTCGCTCAATTAAAAAAAAAATTATTTGTTTATTTGGCTGTGCTGGGTCTTGGTTGCAGCGAGGGCTTTTCTCTAGTTGTGGTGCATAGGCTTCTCACCGTGGTAGCTCCTCTTCTTGTGGCTCCTGGGCTCCAGAGCGCCGGGCTCAGTACTTGTGGCACGCTGGGTTGGTTGCTCCCTGGCATGAGACATCGTCCCTGACCAGGGATCGAATTTGCGTCTGCTGCATTGGCAGGAGGATTCTTGGCCACTGAGCCACCGGGGAAGCCCTTGTTTGCTTAAAACGCTTATCAGGACATTTAAGGCTGCACTTTTTAATACTCACATGAAAACCTCGTTTCTGAGGTTTAAGACCTTTCAAACTATTGCGTTTGTTTTGCCTTTTCAGTGTCTCTCTTGAAACTCTCGAAAGCTGGGAATGTTCTCTTTCTCCCTTCTGCCCGCTGAAGCTAGTCCCCTAGAATGCTGGTCACTGCTGGTCACAGAGTGTGGGGGGTGGGTAGGGGTAGGGCCGGAAATCCTGATCGAATAGACCCGGTAGGTATTTCAAAATACAGCTTCATAGCGCCCCCACACGGGGTAACGTGGTACAAGCTTGGGAGTGACCGTTGAAGTTTGAGGTATTTCCGTCATTTGAACTGTATTAAGGGGAGCACCCCATCCTCCTGATTCCACCAGCTCACCTTGGGGAAACTGTGTGACTTTACCTCTTTATGCACAACTTTTCCACATCTGCACTGCCCCTCCCCGGGTCCACGTGAAACTCCAACTACAGAGGCAAAAGCACTTTGTCAACTTCAACGCAGGATCCACGTGTAAGGCATTACTACTATCTTCTTTCTCATCAAACACATTCTCCCCGCTCCCCCACTGTGTTCCAAACACCATTCCAACGCATCTGTTCTAACACGTAACAAATACCTCTTTGAGAAGTTTTTAATTGCGTGTTAGCTCCCTTTCAGACCCGATTCATTTCTAATCTGAACAGCAACAAAGGGAGCTTTTATTGCCGAGGTTCATTTCTGGAAATTAAATTTCCATTTTCAACACTAATGCTACTGTAATTCGCAGTGGTTTCTGTCTCTTTTTATTGTGTCTGACAGCGACCAGCTTATCAGCGTAAGTGGCTGAATACGAGTATGTAAATGTTACAACATAAAAAGGCATTTTTGAGAAGCGGGGGAAAGAAAAACATTTAAAGTAGGAAATTAGAGCAGTTACTGGATCCCACACCATGGTTAATGAGTGCGCAGAAAGCAAACAGTTTCTGGCTCGGGGACCTCAAGCGTTACAGCCAGGGCTACACTTCTCCTGTTTATGGAAGGAAACCCGGAATAGCCTCCACACATGGGAAGCCTTCAGTTTGCATTTTTTTAATGCCTCTAGGGAGGACAGGGTTTCTGGTTTCAAATCTGTTAAATTTTTCTTTAAAAGACGGGTTTTGTTCAGAAACCAAAACAAAAATTAGCATATTAAGAATATATGCCGGTCACGCGTTTGCACCGGGGCTGGAAGATTTCATCAAGCGTGGCTTGCCAAACATCAGTGGGTTCCCTGGGAAGCAGGGTGGGACTTGGTCACTTTTGCCTAATTAGGTAAAATCTCTTAAAAGCCCCACACCCCATTTTTATTAAGAATTATGTATGTAAAATCTGGCTGAATGCCCGGCTAGGGGGCTAAAAGTGGCCATTCAAAGGTGGTGAGTTGGGAGAGATTTTCAGTTTCTTTCTCTTGTTATCTGTATTTTCTAATTTTTTTTTTTTAAGAATGGGAGAACATGGCTTTAGAAATAAGAAAAATGGGAGGTACTTAAGGCCAAATGAAAACTCACGCATAGTTTGCTTTCTTTATTTTGCACCTGGTGCCCAGGATATAATCTGAACTCGAATCAAATGAAGGAAAACCCTTTCACTGAGCCCCTGAGTGTGGCATGGTGCTTTCCTCTGACTCCAGGAGTCAATTTTGTTGTTCCTTTTGTAAGTCTTTCTGAGTAACACCTCATGCCATCCAAAGACTGAACGGCTATGAGAACCTGATTTGAAAGTCACAAAGAAAATCATGAGAAATAAAAACCTTCCCCCATCATATAAATACATGCTGTTTGGTGCCTTATGTATAATGTTCTAAGTGTTGAAGATATTACTTCTAAAAACTGCCTATTCAATTAACCTTTGGAGTGTGGCGGTATTGGAGTCATGATTGAGTCCTGTCTTGCTGTGTGAACTTGGGCAAATTATTGTTTTAGCTGTGGACATTGGCTTAGCTATTGGGATTAGGTTCTGAAAACTGGAACCTGGAGTGGGGGGTGTCCAACTCCAAAAAAGGACAGGAGTAGGTCCACCTGAGTCACTAGGGAGAGCTGAGAGTATGTTGGAGATCGCTTGCTGTTCACCAAAAATCTGCTTTTCTTCTGCTTTTCTTCCCCACCTCCCCCTCCTTCTCTTCTTCTCCTACCTTCTCTCTCCCTTCTTTTCCCCCGCCCCCGCTTCTTCTCCATCATTATCATCTCCATCATCGTCATTACCATCATCGTCACCCTCATCTCCATCATCTCAGAGCTAGATCCCTTTCCCATTCCTCAGTCTCCCCCACACGTAGTCTGGCTACGTGACAAAGTCAAAGCCAAAGGAATGTGAGCAGAAACGCTCTCTCCCCTTCCTCAGGCTGTACACGGATTGTGACAAGTCCCTCCCTCACCCTCAGCAGATGGTAGAGCCACACAGCAGAAAGAGATGAGGTCCCTGAATTATGACACAGAGGAAACCCCTGCTGCTTAGGAACATCTGCCTAAAACTATTGCCTAAGGACTCTTTAATAAATGTGGATGGTGTTTGAGGCATCTTGTTTTGGGGTCTGTTTGTTATGACAGCCTAGATTGCTTAATGGATGCAAAATCAAGCACCACCACCAAGAGCCTGGGGTGAGAGCAATAGTGTAGAGCTGAAAATTGGGTGCCTGGGGTCTGAGTGACCCACTCTGCTGACATAGAGGTCAGTAATAAATGAGATAAGGACAAGATTGTTGGGGTTCCATGGCTGGCCTTTATTAACCTGTGGGGGTTCCTGAGAGTCAGGGGTTTCTTGGTTCAATTAGCTTCTCTGGGCTTTCTTGTCTCATCCGTAAAATGGGAAATGTTGGATGAGATCAAGAATGTGTGTTTCATTTTAAGGGTCAGCACTGATTACGTTGGTCAGGGCTGCTTGGAAGGGCTGTATTGAGAAGGATTCTGAGGTTGAATATTGGATGTGCTGGAGAGTACCACAGCCAGTTAATGGTGGAAGCACAGGAAGGAAGAGGAGGAACCTGCATTCCAGTGGCTTCCGTGGCACGTTGTTCTCTGACATCTATGCGTCTAATCATGGCAGAGACTTCAAGGACTGCAGTAGCAAATATGTTCAGCTGAGGGTGACCTCAGAGATTCGACAGCTGGAGTCAATCCATCACTAGTGAGTCCCTTAGTTTAGCAGTTTTAACTTCAAAGATACCACGCTGTCTGCCTTGTTGATGCCTGGAAATTCTATCCAGGTTTTTCATTTTCTTTCTTGTGTGTGTGTATGCATGCGTGCGCACGTGCTAGGTTATTCTAAAATGCCCCAGTGAAAAAGAATTTGACCCTGGGAAAGAGTTCTAATGGGGTTCTTCCCAGGTCATACTGATTCAGACAGACCTTTAAAAAAACTGAGATGATGCAGTCAGAGGCTCTGGAATGGGCAAATGATTTTGATATAACTTGGTTATAAGCCATTCCGCCAAGAGTGCCCAGGGGAAGGAAACGAACTCATCTTCTCAAACCCTAGGGGAGCTGTATCATGCAGTTAGGCTTGGTAACCAGGGAGCCAGGAGGCAGGGTTCCAGTTCCAAACTTGCTGCCAATTTGCTGTGTGGCTTTAGACGAATGTCAGCCCCTCTCTGAGTCTCTGTTTCCTCATCTGTAAAATTAGACTAGAAATGTGGTTTTGGAACTGTGTCCCGTGGATCCTAAAGATTCAGAGATGATGTCCTGGGGGAGGAGGGTACTGCTGAGCTTGTGGGTTCCTGGGGACCCCTTCCTCATTTCTATCAGAGTGACCTTCCTTGTAACTACTGTCTGCTCTATACGTGGGCCAAAGTAGTGCTCTGGTGATTCCCTGCCCACTCCCTGGCTAGGTAGGGTCTCCCTGCTGAGAGGTTGACCCATCTGGCTGCTTCACACCCCAGGGGGCTGGGAGGAGCTGAGCAGAGGAGGGAGGGAGCCGGGCATTGCTCCAGCAGGCAGGGGCTGCCATCTGAACGAGGTGCAGCTGCCTAAATATTTTGCCTCCAGGTTCTTCCCGCAGCTGCCCATGCTCTGGTTCGTCTTAATTAAAGGGGCTCTCTCATTCTGCCTCTGGCTTTTTGTCAGTTTCTCCCCATCTCCTGGACTTGATGTCAGATCTCCAAGTTTGGCTGTGGTTTTATTTGGACTTGATTTGATTAGTGTAATAGTAGTGGTAGGAGTCTCACACATTAATCATCATAATGAATATCATCCTGCATTTATAAACCACTTCAGATTTTAAAACTACTTTGACCTACATTAATCCATTTACACACTGAAAACCCACCCCCATCCTGCCTTTTCTTTTTACATTTTTTTCCTTGCACTGCAAATGTGATTAACAGTTCTAATTCATTAAGAACACTGACTTGGATGTAGGTTGACATGGTTTGAGTAATGGCTGTGTGACCTTGGGCAAGCTACTTACCCTCTCTGAATCTGTTTCCTCATATGTAAAATGTAGATAATACAGGGCTTCCTTCATAGATTTTGATAAGGATTAAATGATAAAAATGAATAAACTTCTTAGTATAGTGCCTGGCATGTAGGAAGGGCTATATAAGGATTCATTACTTTTTAAAAAATATTTTTATTTATTTACTTGGCTGAACTGGGTCCTAGTTACAGCATTCAGGATCTTTGGTTGTGGCATGTGGAATCCAGTTCCCCAAACAGGGACTGAACCCAGGCCCCCTGCACTGGGAGTGCCCAGTCCTAGCCATAGACCACCAGAGAAGTCCCTTCACCACTATTTTTAAGTAAGTGTTTCTAATGGAGTTATTGTTGATTTATAATATTATATTAGTTTCAGGTGGTGCACAACATGGTGATTCAAAATTTTATAGACTATACTCCACTTATCGTTATTTATAAAATAGGGGCTATGGTCCCTATGCTCTTCTGCAGCTTAGAGGAAATGCTTTCAGCTTTACACCATTGAGTATGATGTTGAGTATGATGCCAGTTTATCATATATGGCCTTTATTGTGTTGAGGTATGTTCACTCTATGCCCACTTTCTGGAGAATTTCATCATAAAAGGATTTTGAATTTTGTAAAAAACATTTTCCTGAATCTGTTGAGATGATCATATGGTTCTTATTCTTCATTTTGTTAATGCCATGTATCACATTGATTCATTTGTGATTGCTGAATCAGCCTTGCATCTCTGGGACAAATCCCAGAGTGGGATTTGTGTGGGATCATAAGTGTGTGATCCTTTCAGTGTATTGTTGGATTTGGTTTGCTAATATTGTGTTGAGGATTTTTGCATCTATGTTCATCAGTGATATTGGCCTCTAATTTTCTTTCTTTTTCTTTTTTTGCTGATCTCTTTGTCTGATTTTGGTATCAGGGTGATCCTGGCTTCTTTCAAATTACTGTTTCTGCCCTGAGTCTTGGAGCATGTGAGATTTTGTTTGTGCTCTTTAAGAGTGAAGTCTCTATTTCTCATGGTCCTCTGGGTCTCCTGAATGTAAACCCTGCTGGCTTTCCAGGTCAAATGTTCTGGGCGCTCATCTTCCTGGCATAAGACTCCCAGGCTGGGGATCTTGATGTGGTGCTCAGACCCCTCACTCCTTGGGGAGAAACTAATTGTAATTATTTTCCTCTTTGTGGGGTCTGGGATTTGACTATATCATGACTCCCCCTCTCCTATCTGTCTCATTGTGGTTCTTTCTTTGTATCTTCATTTGCAGAAGACCTTTTTCTGATAGGTTCCAAACTTTTTCATTGATAGTTTTTCTATAAATAGTGGTAATTTGGGTGGCCCAGGAGACGAAGTGAGCTTGGAGTCTTTCTACTCCATCTTGAAAGCCTCTTTCACCTGATCTCCTACTTTTCCTTCCCAGAATCACTTGCTTCAGCCTCTGTCTGTATGTGGGGATTTTGCTGCTGCCCCTGTGCTTACAATGTTCTTCTAGAGTCCACTATTAATTTTTTAAATAAATATTTAAGCCATTGGGAAGCAAATCATAGTAATAAGGGAAAAACTTGACATGCTTTCTCAAACTATGCATTCTCAACAGGGGTAATGTAACTTCCAAGGGGGCAAAAATTGGTTTTGATGGGGTCTTTAAAAAGCTCTCTTTTTTAAAAAAACGATATTTAGTTATCTATCTGGTGGCATCGAGTCTTAGTTGTGGCACGCAGGATCTTCACTGCATCACGTGGCATCCTTTATTGTGGTGCGTGGACTCTAGTTGTGGCGCGTGGGCTCAGTAGTTGCAGGGCAAGAGCTTAGTGGCCCCTGGCATCTGGGATCTTAGTTCCCCAACCAGGGATCGAACCTGTGTACCCTGCCTTGAAAAATGACTTCTTAGCCACTGGACCACCAGGAAAGTCTTAAAAAGCTAACTCTTTTATGTATAAAGCTCAGATACAGTACATTAACAGATAGGCAATGTATCTGTGGTTTTAATATTTCACAGGCGGGACATTGAGGGGCAGTGAGAAGAGGTTGAGGAACACTGTTCCGATTCCTCTCCCAAAGTTAACACCCGGCTCTATGTATGTCCTGCCGCAGTTTCTAGTTATTGTTTTATAGTGCAACAAAATGATCTGCAAAGTGTTGTTGTCTAGTTGCTAAGTCATGTCTAGCTCTTCGTGACCCCATGGACTATATAGCCTGCCAGGGATTCTCCAGGCAAGAAGACTGGAGTGGGTTGCCACTTCTTTCTCCAGGGCATCTTCCCTTCCTGGGGATTGAACCCACATCTCCTGCATGGCAGGCAGATTCTTTACCATCTGAGCCAGAGGGGAAGCTCTGCAGTGTGTTAGCTCTCTGCTAACATGTAACAGTTGTCCTTCCAGGATGCAGAAGCAGAGTTGGTGCACCTTATGCTGATGCATCATGAAGGATCATAATTGATATGCTGACTCCTCTGTCTATGGTACTCAGGTGACTCTGGTGAGTGTATTTTCTTGAGCACAAGGAACCTTAGATTCCTAGAAGTGCAACCGTGGAGTGGGAGTGGCTGTGCTTTTTTTTTTTTTTTTTGAGCTTTCATAGCTCCTGCTGAGTTACTCCTGTGATTTTCACAAGCATCACGAGTGTGGTCTCTGGATGGGGAGGCCAGCTCCGAGAGGCTGGAGCAGGCCTGGCAGAGAGTATGGAGCCCAACTGGGTTTAGACTTCTGGCTTTCTGTGCCGTAGGGGCAGGTACGTTTCCTTGGGAGCCTCCTCCTTCGGGTTTTCACCTGTGGGGTGAGGTCTCCCTTGCTGGCTCAGGACTGGCTTGTGGGGGATCTTCACTGTGAAACTTCGCAAGCCCACCCCATGTTGTTGCTTGAGGGAGGCAGTCTGTGTCCTGAGAGGTCTGCAGCCAAGTGCACCCTAACTGACTGTGGGAGGTATGGGAGGAAGTCTAAATCTGAGTTGCTCAAAGGTTCCTTCCTCTGACAACATTTACTGACAAACCTTGGGTGTGCCTCTCCTGAATAGCTGTGGCCCCACAATAGAAAAAAGGATTGGTACTTTTTGATCATTAATGCTTTGCCACATACTACTGCAAGCTCTTTCCATGAATTATCTCATTTAATCCCTCCCTGATAAGCACCTCCAGTGCTCTATCAGGTAAGTACTATTATTACATCCATTTTAAAGAGGGGGAAATAGAGGCTCCGCGGCTTGCTCAAGGTTCAGAGCTGATAAAGGACAGGATAAAGGAGTTGTACTCATAGTTGCTTAATGTCAGCGTCTGTGAACCCTGGATTCTCTCTTCTCTTGCCCTCTGTGGTAGATTGAATTGTTGGCCCACTTCTTTATCCCTCTCTGTACCTACTTCCTTTGGCAAGTGATACTATTAGGGCAAAGGGACCATGATAGCCGATCCCCCTTTGTAAAAATTGAGCTGTGGAGAATGCGGGTATCGATCCCACTACCTCTCACATGCTAAGCGAGCGCTCTACCACTTGAGCTAATTCCCCAGCTGCTAGTGTGTATGTGTGTTTTTTTTTTTTTAGCTCTCCCCATTAGAGGGGTGATGCCTGACTCCTTGACATTGGCCTTGGTCATGTGACTTGCTTTAGCCAGTGAGATGGGGCTAAGAATGCCTGTGAGCCAGTTTAAGGCAAAGTCTTGTCGTACTTGGCTATCTGACACTTGGCCGTCATCAGTCTTTCCAGGGAGTTGCTCCCCTATGGCTGGGGCCCCAGCATGAGCACACGAGAGCAGATCTGAAGCTGAGTTACAGCTTAAAGCGACTGAGCCCAGCTGATTCACTCAAGTGGGAGATCTTTATTCTTGCTGTGGTATGTCTCTGGCAAGAGGTGGTTCCTGGTTGCTGTGCATTTATTGGGGGAATGAACGTCTGAAAGGCGAACCTGACTCCCTCTTCCTCATGTTTGAGGCTCCTGGCTCTGCAGCACTTGCCACATTCCTGGGGAACCTCGTGGATGAAATTAGGTGGTAAACGTGTCTCAGCCTCTCAGCACTGAGAATCCATGTGGACTCAGGCCAGTGTCCTGGGTTCTAGCCCCAGTCTGCCTGTTATGAGGCTGGGGGACCTTACCCAAGCCCCTTGCCTTCTCTGTGCCTCAGTTTCCTCATGGGTGAGTGAGGGGCTATGGCTGGGTCTCCTCCAGCCTGAATCTGCATGGGATTCCAGGTGACTAAAGACTTTGAAAGACATGATGTATAACTTTCTATTGAAAAGGGGACAACAAGTAGAGATTGGGGCTTACACCCCATGCCAAGTGAAGAAGCAGACAGAAGCACCTGGAGAAAGGTGTTTGAAAGTCAAGAGTGAATTCTTCCAGCAAATAGTTTTGCAGAAAATGTCCCGTCAGAGGGGTCTAATGATGTTCCATGTTAGGTCTATTATTCACTTTTGATCTAGCAGAACTTGAATGACCCAAGGCAAGTCTCCCTCTGTACTTGTTAAACCCTGAAAGAGCAGCAGTTATGAGCTGAGCGTCTGAAATCAGACAGGCCTGGGTTGGAATCTGGATTCTTTCACATCATAGCTTTGTGACCTTGAGAAATTGGCCCACCCTCTCTGAGCCTCTCCCACTTGCTAATGTATAAAAATGGGACAATAGGAGTTTAGGTACATTGAGTTCTTTCCAAGGATCAAACCTGACTTTGTTTTATTTTATTTTTTTAACATAAGACGTTTTTAATATTGTAAAGACACAAAATTAAAAGAATGTAAAAAGGTAGCCCTTCCAAAAAAAAAAAAAAAAACTAAATCAAACTATTATTATCAGACAGTATAGACTTTTAAGCAAAATGCATGATTAAATATGAAAAAGGTACTAAATTTACTATAAAATGAAGACATTTAAATGGCAAATGAATAAATAGGCCTGGTTTTAATCACTGTGCTGGGAATGAAGTGATTTAGTCCTCAAACCAGCCCCGTGGAACAGAACACCATTTATTATTATCCCCATTTTGCAGATAGAGAAACTGAGGCTTAGAGAAGTTAAGTAACTTACAGAGATTGCACAATGAGCAAATGCTGGGATCTGAGCCAGGATAACTCTTCCTTAACCACTACCCTGCATCATCTTTCTCATAGAGGGCATAAGGTTAAGTGGCTCCACAGAGTGTCTGATGCACCAAAAGTACTCAGAACATCCTAGGAAAAGACCCAAGTAACAAAAAATCATAATCACCAGTGGAAAGCTTACCCCTTTCACAGACTCTGGGTCTTGTACACATCAGCCCAAGGAAGGCACGGCAACCCACTCCACTATTCTTGCCTGGAGAATCCCATGGACAAAGGAGCCTGGTGGGCTATATAGTCCATAGGGTCGCAAAGAGTCAGACTTGCCTGAAGTGAATGAGCACGCATGCACGCACACATCAGCCCAACTGGGAAGAGTGTCTCTTTGCCTCTCTCTGAGCTGATGATTCTCAGCGAGAGGAGAAGGGGACGACAGAGGATGAGATGGTTGGATGGCATCACCGACTTGATGGACATGAATTTGAGTAAGCTCCGGGAGTTGGTGATGGACAGGGAAGCCTGGCGTTCTGCAGTCCATGGGGTCACAAAGAGTCAGACATGACTGAGCGACTGAACTGACTGAGCTGATTCTAAAGACAGAGAATTGGGCTGGGTTTTGCTTCATCTTTTTCTTTTTAACAGCCAAGAATGGCTGAGTGGCCTGGAATTTCTGTCATCTGTGACAATGAATGGCCCCAAAGGGCAGAAATGAAGATAAGAGCCACTATCAGCCCTGGATCCTTAAAGGAAAATCATTAGATGGTGGCTGGTACAGAGCAGGTGACCTGTTGGGGTGAACGGCCTACAGTGAATATCTGGGTTCTCTCTCTGGCTCCACCGCAGGCATGAGAGAGAACTTCCCGAGAGAAATGTGGGTCATTTCATGGTGGTGGAGCCAGAACAAGGAGATGGCAAAGCTGACGTGGCCTGATTGGGGCGGCAAGAAGGAGGCAGATCTCTGCTGTCTCTAAGTGTCGCTGGGGACCATCCTTCCCAGAGTGGAGAGCCTCAGAGTTTCTTGGTTGGACCGTGAGCTGGGAAGGACTTGTACTCAGAAGCTAATTAGTTTAAGCTGCAGTATCACAGGAATGATAGGTTAAGTATCAAGTAACCAGCACCTCAAGAAAATAAATAACCCCACTGGAATCAGGCTAATGCTGAACTAAGAGAGGTGAAAGAATAATAAAGTGTGATTTATGGGTCAATTTCTCTTTATTACCCGAGACACTTGTATGCTCCTCCATTCTTTTTTTTTTTGATGTGGACCTTTTTTTTTTTTTTGATGTGGACCATTTTTAACGTCTGTATTGAATTTGTCACAATATTGCTTTTGTTTTATGCTTCGGTCTTTCGGCCCCCGAGGCATGTGGGACGTCAGCCCCTGATGATCAGGGGCTCAACACATACCTCCTCCACCAGAAGGCAAAGGCTTAACCACTGGACTGCCCGGAAAGTCCTCTTCATTCATTCTTATATTCACTTATTCAATCAGTGTGAGATCATGCAACTGTAGGTTGTGTGTTTGGACACCAGCAAGCAGAGGAACTCCCCCTACTCTGAGGTTCAGCTTCTAAAGACTTTTTCTGAATCTCATAATTAGAAAATTGAGAAATATGCTTTTCCAAAAAATTGAGCACATTTTGAGTTTTGTTTCTTATTCCTGTTATTAATTTGAATCACATATGGAGACTTGGGGACTCCACTATCCCTACAAGCTCAGAGCCTCATAAACATCTAAATTTGGTCCCACTTTCCATTAGCATTAACTGAGTGCTAAGTGCCGAGTACCAGGCTACGTCCTAGGATAAAGCTGTTGTATTAGTCAGCGTTCTTCAGAGAAATAGAACCAATAAAATACATATATAAACAGACATGTTATAAGGAATTGGCTCATGTGATAAGGGGGTGGTGCTGACAACCTGCCAAACTTACAGCTGATAAGCTGGAGACCCAGGACAGCTAATGATGCAAGTTCCAATCAGAGGGCCAGTAGGCTGGAGACCCAGGAGGAGATGAAAGCCCAAAGACTGTTAGGGCCCAAAGACTGGAAAGAACCAATGCCCCAGCCTGAAGGTAGTGAGGCAGCAGGGTGTCCCCCTTACTCATGGGATGGTCAGCCTTTTTGTTCTATTCAGACCTTCAAGGGATTTGATGAGGCTCAACCAGATTAGGAAGGGCAATCAGCTTTGTTGTTATTATTGTGTTGCTAAATTGTGTCCGAATCTTTGCTACCGCATGAAACTGCAGTGTACCAGGCTTCCCTGCCCTTCACTGTCTCCTGGAGTTTGCTCAAACTCATGTCGATTGAGTCGGTGATGCTATACAGCCATTTGAAACCCATGGACTGTAGCCCATCAGGCTCCTCTATCCATGGAATTCTCCAGGCAAGAACACTGGAGTGGGTAGCCGTCCCTTCTCCAGGGGATCTTTCTGACCCAGGAATCAAACCCAGGTCTCCCACACTGCAGGTGGATTCTTCACTGTCTGAGCCACCAGGAAGCCCCAATTTGCTTTACTCTATCAGAGACACCCTCACAGATACATCCAGATTCAATGTTTGACCAAATATTTGGGCACCCCGTGGCCCAATCAAGTTGACACATAAAACTAACCCTCTCAATTATGAACAAAACTGACTATATCCCACCAGGCTCCTCTGTCCATGGAATTCTCCAGGCAAGAATACTGGAGTGGGTTGCCATGCCCTCCTCCAGGAGATCTTCCCGACCCAGGGATCAACCCGAATCTCCAGTATCTTCTGCATTGCAGGTCTGTCCTTTACCTCTGAGTCACCCGGGAAGCCCCTATGTTGTTACAGAGCCCATGTTTGAGTCATAGAGCAAATTCCCATTGGCTATCTGTTTTACATGTGGTAATGTATGTTTCCATGTTGCTCTGTCCATACATCCCACCCTTTGCTCTTATGGTCTTGATGTCAGTGACACCAACAACTGAATAACTAATGTTGAGTTGTTCCATAAACTCCCATGTACCAGCGCTACCCTGGTGAGCTACAGTGGTGAATGAGACCCAGCCCTTGCCTCTGGGGAACTCTCCCCTGGGGGAGTACAGACAAGTGAGCAGATAATTAGAGCACAGAGTGATTTGAGAGAAGTAACTCAGTGACTTCAGGAGCCCCACCAAGGAGTCTTTTTATCACTGGCCATGGCTGCAGGCAAGTCTTTCCAAGGTGTTCAATATTAATTAATGAGCAGTAATTGAGCACCTGGTCGCTTGCTTTCACCCTTGCTCCCTGCAGTCCCTCCTTCGTACAGCCAGCGAGAGCGATCCATTTAGAATAGAAAGCTGATGAGATCGCTGTTTCCTCCCTTGTCCCTGTGCCTCCCATTATATGAGACTAGTATTCAAGGCTTTCAGTATGGCCTGTCCTCCCAGCATTGGCCCCTGGCTCCCTCTCTGAGCACTCTCTCCTTGCCAGTGGAGTGAGACAGA
This sequence comes from Cervus canadensis, assembly GCF_019320065.1. Taxonomy (NCBI): domain Eukaryota; kingdom Metazoa; phylum Chordata; class Mammalia; order Artiodactyla; family Cervidae; genus Cervus; species Cervus canadensis. The sequence continues at coordinate 42,106,588 of NC_057403.1, forward strand.
GCGCCTTCCTTCTACCAGTCAATGGAAGGCAGCATTAAACCCAATGGGCAGAAATCAATGGACAAAACAGGTGCTCAAGCGAAGAATGGCTGACCCATTAAGTAGTGAGTTCCCTGTCCCTGGACGTGTGCAAGCAAAGAGAAGATGCCTGATGGAAATATTTTAGAAAGAACTGAAACTTTAATGGCGAATGCTCCACTATTTTTCAGTCACTTAAATTGTGTCCGACTCTTTGTGACCCCAGGGACTGCAGCACGCCAGGCTCCTCTGTTCTCCACTGTCTCCTGGAATTTGCTCAAATTCATGCCCTACTAGCTGAAATTAAAGGTCTCTCCCCCCCCCCCGCCATTTTTGGTCTCTCTGCCTGGCATGAGGGATCTTAGTTCCCTGACTAGGGATCAAATCAGTGCCTCCTGCAATGGAAGTGCAGAGTCTGAACCCCTGGACTTTCAGGGATTTCTCTAAGGTTCTTTTTAATGTTATTCTATGCTAAAGATCTTTTTCTTATAGATGGGAAGAGTTCTTCCTTCTTGTCTCCTCAGTTCTCCCCCAGAGTAGGGAATACTTATTGATCTACATGGAGTCTGCTCTCAGGATCTCAGCAGGGTAATGGATTAGTGGCCAGAGTCACCGGGCCGGCTCACCCTCTGGACATTATTTCTCTGGGCTGGAGACAGGGCCATGGAGCCCAGGGCTGGTAGACTGGCTTGCCCTGTTCTCTCTCTTCTATGTTATTTATCAGATTCACACAAAGCACTTACTCTGCACAAGGTATCATTCTGATTCCTTTCCAGACATTAACTCAAGTAAGCAAGTAAGCTAAAAAAAACACCTCTAAATGGTAGCTACCGTTATTATCCCCATCTTACAGGTGAGGAAACTAAGGACAGAGAGGTGGAGGAGCTTGCCCAGGGTCAGCCAGCTAGTTAGTGATGAATCAGGATTTGAATCCAGGCAGTGTGGATCTACCCAATGCTTTGCACTGCTGCAGCCATGCCCCTTCTTTCCTTGCTGCCCCCTCTCCCCAACCCGAGAACTTCAAGTTTTAACGTCTTGTTGGTGGTCACAATGGGTCTTATTGGAGAATGAGGGTCTCCCTTTTCCAAACACCCCCAGTTCCCACCACAGACTCATTTTGTCAGCCTTTGGGACCAGGCAGGGCTCATCTCTGCGTGTTTTACTGTCTTACATGGCATTAGCCAGTGCAGAGACTGGCCCTGGGTCATAGAAGACCTGGAGAGAGACTGTGGATGACTCCATGAAGCAGACCTGCCTTCTCTTACAGAGTTAATACCTACTCATCCTGGACATTTCAAATGAATTACCACTCCTTTGGGAAGTCTTTCTTGACCACCTGCCTTGTCCCGCCCTAAGGATGTTAGGCTAGGCTAGGCTAGGCTAGTTTAGGCTGCAGTAACAACCAACCTTAAAATCTCAATGGGCCACTGTAGCTAAAGTTTATTTCTCTGTCATGTCAAGTCATTTGCAGATCCAAGCAACTCTGCAGAGCCTTGCTCCTTCATGTGTAACCCCAAGTTATTTCCATCTTGTAGCTCCACCTCCTCAACACATATGCCTCCAAGGGGAATAAGAGGCTGGAGAATCATGGAGAGGTGTTTCAATGGGTTGTTTATACCCATATTTTTGGCCAGAACCAGTCACATGACCCCAGTGGGCTGGGAAGTTAATCTCCTGAATTCCCAGGGAAAGTTAATACTAGTAACATCCTTCACACTAGACCAAATTTCTTTCTAATTTCTCTTATGTCTGCAAGTATCTCCCTTTTGAATATCAGTTTGTAATTGCACACTTGTGTGATTACATGATGTCCAACTTTCCCCCAGTCTCTACTGAAATGTAATTTAGAATGTTGCTTATTGTTAAATGAGTGGATGGATGGATAAACGGTTGGATGTTTGGCTGGACAGATGGATGGTTGGATGAATGGGTGGATAAATGGTTGGGTGGCTAGATAGATGTGTGGTTGGTTGGCTGGATAGTTGGATAAATGAAACAGTAGTGAGCCCTTTGTATAAAGATACACATTCACAATTAAGCATTACTTGGATGTGCCTATTTCCTCCCAAGTTTCAGAACTAGTATAATCCTAAGAAGGGTTAATTAAGATTTCCTAGGGGATTAACATCTGAGATCTTTCAGGGAATTAATTACTGTTTGGTGTTAAAGTTGCAAACAAAATCCCCAGGAACAGTTGTAATTCCCTGAACTGGGACACTGCTTCTTCCTCCATTCCCAGGCTTGCTCATCTGCTGGTCCTCACCATGGTGGTTAAGGGTGTTGGGAGTATGTGATGTCTCGGCTGGGAAGTGCTCCTTGCCTTAGTCATATTATAGTTGCAGCTTTCTTAGCTCATAACATCTGGGTGAAGATGAGGATCAAAGAGACATTACAACAGCAAAAATGTGCCCGCCACTCCAAGATAATATGTGGCATTGAACACTATGTGTATCTGCTTTTCTGATGGCTAAGGCAGAGTGGCGGGGTCGGGGGGCACTCCAGGGCAGAGATGGCTTTTCAGTATGTTAAGTGAGTGGGGGTGTGGGGGGTGGCTTTCAGAAGGTGGAAGAAGACTCTAATCTATCATAATCCCTTTTCCTCCTAGGATTTAAGGTTCCTCTTCGACATCATCTGGACTTTCATTTAAATAATCTACTTGTCCCTGTAGCTCTGACACTTAGAAATCACCTCCAGAGAAGGATTTAAAATTAGTCACAATATTCTTGCCAATTGGTCGACACATCTCTTTCTTCTACTGTCCCTCTGGAAACAGAGCTCCCCTCGTCAAGTCTTTACTAAGGAGATTCCGGGACCTAGGCACTCGGCTCCCAAATACCTTTTCTCTACTTTTGCTTTCCCATCTTTTCCTGGACTCAATGGATGCCATATGGTGGAGCTGCTGAAAAGGTACGAAGGGGTCATGGGGTAACAGGAAATACCAGGGAAAAACAATAATTGGTAAGTATTTAAAATTATCACCCACATCATTAGCTATTACTATAATTGTTATTACTATAATCACTATAGGCATATTGAGTTATGGGTTCTTTTATTAATAAGTGAACTCCCTTCACCTTATGCCCTCCCTATCCAAATAATGCCCGTTTAATTAAGGCTTAGCTTTTGCTTTACTGCCTCAAAAATATCTCCTGACCTTCAGCCCACACGTTTCTTCCCTCCTCTCAGCTCCTACATATTTTACACGCACTTTCCATGTGTATATCTATCTCATTTTTTTTCTTGTTCTAGTAATCTATTGCTGCAATTATCCCCCACATTAGCAGCAAATGCAATCTTCATATGATGTTTATGGAGTTTTGGTGACAGGAACTAGGAAAGGACAGAACTGAGATGGTTTGTCTCTGTACCAAGATGTCTAGGGTCTCTTCTGGGAAGACCCCAAGGGTAGAAGTGACTTGATGGCTGGGGTTGAAATCACATGGAAATCTCTTTACTCATATGTCTGGCATTTGATGCTGACTATTGGATGGAACACTTGCACATGGCCTCTCCATATGGACTGGGCTTCCTCTTGTCATGGCAGCTTCAGACTTCTTACATGAAGCTTACATGAAGGGTTCCAAAGGCACATGACCCAGGGAACCAGGCAGAAGCTATTGCCTATTATGAGCTAGCCAGGGTGTCACGTATCACCACTTTAAGCCCCAAGCCTGCTCAGATTCAGGGGGGAGAAACAGACCCCCCCTCTCTGTGAAAGGAATGTCAAAGACACAGTGTTAGAGCGTTTGGGGTAGGAGGTATTGTTACAGCCATCTGTGGAAAGTATCATCTGCCACAGTCCTAGAAATATTCCCTCTGGAATGGGGACCATGACTTAATTTTCTTTCAGTCTTTTTTAGACCCATTACACAGTATCTTTTTTTAACAGTAATTTTTTAATTTAAAATTTTTATTTATTTATTTTTGGCTGTGCTGGGTCTTTGTTGCTGCTCACAGGTTTTCTCTAGTTGTGGTGAATGGGGACTACTAATTATGGTGTTCCAGCTTCTCATTCCAGTGGCTTCTGTTGTGGTGGTCCACGGGCTTAGTTGCTCCGCAGCATGTGGAATCTTCCTAGACCAGGGATTGAACCTGTGTTCTCTCTGCATTGGCAGGAGTATTCTTAGCCACTGGACCACCAGGGAAATACCTACCATGGTATCTTGAAAATAATACATGCTTAGCTATATTTATTGGTTGATTAACGGGTCTGTGATGGAGACAGCCACATGACTGTTATCGGTTAAGACAATTCATGTTGAAAAGCATTTTAAGATGACAAATCACTCATATATATGCATCTTTCAAAGATCACTTAAATATCACAAAAACCCTGCCCGGGAAGTGTTTCATGAGTTCACAGAGGCCTCAGAGAGTTTAGACAATTTGTGCAGCATCAACACAGCTGGTGAGGGACAAATCAATCCAGGATCTGCCTCCCAGTGTGTGTCTTGTCCTCAGAGTGGCAAATGCCCAGTGGAAACCTGGGTGGGGGAAAAAAAAAAGGCAGGTAAATAAGACTCTCCAAATGTTTGTCTTGAAGTTTTCGCCAATCTCGAATCCAGCATCTGCCGGCTGTTTCTCCTTCCTGCTCTGCCCCTTTCCAGAATGCTCAATCAAGAAAGTACTCTAAGTTCAGTGTCAAAAGTCAGGCTGCTGGTAACCAAAGATGGTTGGCAAATGGTTTTTGAACAAACTTGTCTCGTGCAATGCTGGGTCGGTTTCACAAGTACATAAAATAACAACGGAATCAAAGACATAAACAAGAACAAGCCTGTAACCGTCACAGAGCTAGGCAGGCATGGGGGAAGGATGCCTTTGCCCCGCCTGTTTTTCTTTGCAGGCAATTCCAGCGCTCCGGCCATCTGTTCCTTGTTGTGGGTGGTTAAGTGAAATGGGCTGCCAATACAAATAGCCCCACTTGAGGTTTGTTTGCATAAATTGTTTTGAAAGCTTCATGACGAATTTTCAGGATTACTTGCAGTGGTAGGGACCTCGGTGGAGGCGGAAATATAAATTTAGAGATGCCAGTTGGAATCTATTAATTTGCTTGCAGCCCATTACCCTGGGTCTGCTGCTTCACTGGCTGTGTGACCTTGGGCCAGTGAATTAACCTCTCTGAACTCTAGTTTATCCTCATCTGCTCCATAGGAGGCAATAGGCATAGTAGCTACCTTATGGGATTATGAATTGGAAGGAAGATGATACATGTAAAATACTGAACTCAGGGACTGGCATGTGGTGTGTGCTTCATAAATGGAATTAATTAGTCTTTTTGCTGAAATGAAAGGAAAAACATCCCCATCAGACAGCCCTGGGTGTGTATCCTGGCTAAGTAACTTGCTATCTCGGTGAAATTGGGAGATACATATTTTCTCTCTGAGCCTCGGTTTTTAAATCTGATTAGTAACAGATCATGAAGACTACTTGAGGCACCACATGTAGTTCTATGTCCAATGGTCACGTTGGCTGCCACTGTTGTTATTCCATGGTGGCCTTGGCTGGGCTACTTCCAAATGAGTTTGAGCCCTTTACTGTCTACATCTGGGGTGGCACGTCATTCTGTCTCTTGTGTCTCTTCTGATCTTGGTTGGAGCAGCTTCTTCAGAAGGAGCTACGTAGGGAAAAGTGATTGGTGTTGTCTGCTGGAGGTGAGGATCGAGGCATGAGGAGTAGGGGAACCCAAAGGTATTTGATGACTTTGTTCTAGACTCTGGCAGGGAAGATATTACTATTGCCTGCACATATTCACTGGTAAGGGAAGAGGATGCAGAGTGAAGTCATCAGGTAGAAGGAGGCCATAGATCATGACTGCCAACCTCCAAATGTTGCAACCCTTGAGCTGGAGGTTTGCTTGCCCTGTGCTGCTAAGTATCTTGGGGAACATGTTGGGGGGAATCCCAAGGGAAATCATTCATTTGGGGTTGCTTTGGGGTAAGAGAGAAAAAGAGACAGACAGGAAGGAGAGAGAAGTTACAAGAGCAGGAGACCAAGAAGGATACAGAAAGAAGCAGGCAAGAGACAGAGAGAGAAAGAAAGAGAGATAGGAAGATGAAGAGACATAGAATCCAAGAGACATGGAGGAGGAGACACAATGGGGAGAAAGAGGGCTTCCCTGGTGGCTCAGTGGTAAAGAATCCACCTGCCAATGCAGGAGACACGGGTTTGATCCCTGATCCAGGAAGATCCCATGTGCCACGGTGCAACTAAGCCACAACTATTGAGCCTGTGCTCTAGAGCTCGGGAACTGCAATTACTGAGCCCTCGAGACGCAACTACCGAAGCCCAAGGGCCTAGAGCCCACGCTCCTCAACAAGAGAAGCCAGCACAATGAGAAGCCCAGGCACCATGAGTAGTCCCTGCTCGCCCCAACGAGAGCAAAGCCCGCTTGGCAGTGAAGACCCAGCACAGCCAAGAAATAAATAAACATAGTTATTAAAAAAAGAAATGGAGAGAAGTAGAGATACCCAAGGATGGACTCAGAGAAGCTGAGACAGGGACCAAGATGGAGAAATGGAGAGACAGAGACAATCTACAGAGAGAGAGAAAGAGAGGATGAAATAGAGGCAGAGAGAGAGAGTCAGAGAGATGGAGAGACAAACGGAGACAGAGGGAGGAGACAGGAGAGACTGGCCAATGGCTACCCCTAGCTCCCACACCTGGGAGCCACAGCAAATGGGCTCTAGTTTCCTCTGTCTGGAGATTCCGATCTGCACACCCAGGATCCCTCAGAAGTGGCAGTGGGCCCCCATCTTGTCGCCCGGACACCAGCTGCCAATCAGGCCTCGGCTGGCATGCTGGCAGGAACCTTTCCAGCTCCCAGGAGCCTGACCTGGTTCTTTCATCTTTCAGCTCTGCGGTCCCATCTCATAAATGCAGACCAGGAGCTGCCCAGATGAGGCGAAGGGCCAGGGCTCGTGGCCATGCCCGTCGAAGCCTTTCTGCCGATGACAGTTAAATTGTCGGGGCCTCTGTTCTTCATTTACATCACAGACGCAAGAGTCCTCTGACGACCTCCCCCAAATGAAAGCCAGCTGCCCCCCAATCTCATCCACTGTGCATTTTGCTTCACTTCAGACAGTCTTCTGACTTTCAATTCAAACCTGCCGTTCTGCCTTGACAGGCTGTAGGGCTTAATGATATTTTATTGTGTGATTTCACCAAACCCTAGAGTTTTGCACTTATTTTAAGCTAATGGACTAAATCTGGACCCATTTGCTAAAACAAGCTCTCTTTTAGTAAGGAGTAGAGTGGTTACACATAAATCAGGGTTTCAGGTGAAATATTAGGTTTCTATTGCAGCTAACCAAGCAACAGGCTGTTCTTTTATGTGATTGGTATGGCAGCCGACACAAGGCATGTTTGAAACTTGCTTTCCTACTGGGAGGGATGCGCAGCAAACTATTTTTGTCCAAAGCCTTCAGTCATTTGATAAATGTTTGCTGAGCTTCTATTGTATGTAAGTCCTTGAGGCATATGCAATTGAAAAACATGATCCAAAGGAGATTAGGTGCTGGGTGGAAATAAGGATGGAAAAGAAAGGACTCAGGGCCTTCAGTGTGGAGCGGAGGGCACAGTTCAGGGGACATTCCCGGGCAAGCGAATCCACTATCAGCTTTGTGAAGTATGTGGCTTGGAGGGTAAAGCTTCAAACTGGGGGAGGATGTTAGAGCAGTGGCTCTCAACCAGAGATGATTTTGCTTTCGAAGGGATGCATGGCAATGGCTGGAAACTTTTTCGGTTGCCAAGTCAAGGAGGATGGGGGTGTAACTGAACGTTGTTCAGTGTACAGGACAGTTATCCACAACACAGATGATATGATTTGAAAAGTCAATGGCCCAGGACTGCCCTGGGCTTCCCTAGTGGCTCAGACGGTAAAGAATCCACCTATAATGCGGGAGACTCGGGTTCAATCCTTGGGTGGGAAAGATCCCCTGGAGGAGGGGATGGCAACCCACTCCAGTATTCTTGCCTGGAGAATCCTATGGACAGAGGAGCCTGGCAGGCTACAGTCCATGGGATTGCCAAGAATCGGACACGACTGAGCGACTAAGCGCAGGACTTCCGGGCTGGTCCAGTGGTTAAGAATCCAACTTGCAATGCAGGGACTGAGGGTTCAATTCCTGCTGGGGGAACTAAGATTCCACATGCTGCGGAGCAACCATACCTGTGAGCTGCATCCACTGAGCCTGACCAACACAACTAGAGAATCCGTGGGCCTCAAGGCAAGATCCTGCAGGATTCGGCAAAGATCCTGAGCGCCACAACTAAGACTCAAAGCAGCTAAATAAACACATAAATATTAAAGAATGTCAATGTCTCTGTTATCAGAAATCCTGCTTTATTTTTATTTTTTTGGGGGGGGCTGTGATTTTGTTTTCTTAAGATTTTTTAAAATTGAAGTATAGTTGATTTACAACATTATATTAGTTTCAGGTATACAAAATAGGGGCTTCCCAGGTGGCACTAGTGTTAAAGAACCTGCCTGCCAATGCAGGAGATGTAAGAGACATGGGTTCGATCCCTGGGTCAGGAAGACCCCCTGGAGGAGGGCATGGCAACCCACTCCAGTCTTCTTGTCTGGAGAATCCCATGGACAGAGGAGCCTGGAGGACTACAGTTCATAGAGTCTCAAAGAGTTGGACATGACTGGAGAGACTTAGCATGCACACATGCATACAAAATAAAGATTCAATATTTTTATAGATTATACTCCATTTAAAGTTATTTTAAACATTGGCCATGTTGTCTGTGCTGGAGAATATATCCTTGCAGCTTATGTATTGTATAATACTTCTTAATCCCCTTTCCTGTCTCTGTTCCTCCTCCCCACTGATAACCACTAATTTGTTCCCTATATCTGTAAGTTTGTTTCTGCTTTGTTATATTCAGGAGTTTGTTTAATTTTTTATATTCCATGAATCATAACATACAGTATTTTTCTTTCTCTAACTTACTTCACTAAGCATAATACCCTCCAGGTTCATATATGTTGCTGCAAATGACAAAATTTTGTTCTTTTTAATGGCTGAGAAATATTCCACTGTATATATGTACCATATCTTCTTTATCCACTCATCTGTTGGTGGACACTTAGGTTGCTTCCATGTCTTGGCTATTGTAAATAATGTTGCTATGAGCATTGCAGTGCGTGTATCTTTTTGAATTTGGTTTTCATTTTCTTTGGGTATATAACTTGAAGTGGAATTGTTGGATCATGTGGTAACTCTATTTTTAGTTTTTTTTTAAGGAGCCTCTATACTGCACCACTTTACATTCCCATCAACAATGAACTAGGGTTCCCTTGTCTCCACATCCTTGCCAACATTTGTTATTTGTTGTCTTTTTGATGATAGCCATTTTCACAGGTGTGAGGTGGTACCTCACTAGTTTTGATTTGCATTTCTCTAATATTTAGCTATGTGAAACATCTTTTCATGTTCCTGTTGGCCGTATGTATGTCTTCTTCAGAAAAATGTCTATTCAGGTCTTCTGCCTATTTTTTAATTGGGATGATTTTTTCTACTGAGTCATATGAGTTGTTTATTTATTTTGGATAACAGCCCCCTATTGGTTATATCATTTGCAAATAGAGAAATCTTGCTGTGGATTGAAGGAAATGTGTCTGGTAATATACAGGATCCAGATGGCCAGGTGGTCAGGTACAGCTGTGCAGGTTGTGTACTGATCAACTCCAGTGGGTGCTAGTCACATCGCCTCTGATGGAAGAGGGCCCCTTGGAGTTGCACAGTGCAACAACCCTGACAAGGAAAAGTACAAGCAAAGACACAAAGGCAGAATAGTTTGTGTGAGGTTTAACTTGAGAATAAGGTGCTTGGAGTGGATTAGAAAGGAGTGAAAAGTTAGGGTTGGTTCTAGGATCTAGGACTTTGTTCTGTAAGCATCGGGGAGCCACCAAAGCCTTTGGAAAATAAAATGGAAAGGTCTGGGATGTGCTTTGCAAAGACACAGGGGGCAGCAGCATGTAACATAGACTGATGGCATCACAGGTAGAGAAGGTTAGAGAAGGGAAAAGTGCTGTGAGAAAGGCCACCAGCATGAAAAGTACTGCGTAGCCTGCGGGATTATGAAAGATGGGCCTGGGGAGCAGAGGGTGAATCATGAAGGTGGATTAAAGGGATGAGGAGGGAAATAAGGATGTCTGTACAATGAGGGCCACCATCTCCAGACCCCTCTTGAATTGATCTCAAGTGGAACCTCCTCCCAGACTTGATTGTGAACTGAGCCCTCTCGTCTTTCAGGTGCCCAGGCTGTCCTGAAGCACCTTTTTTGTATCATGTGTAATAAACGAAGCATTGTTCCTTAACATTAAGATGGCTTTGCTTTTGTGGTGGCAATGAAACCGAGAGAAAGGAAGGAAAACTCGAAAGCTTCCTGAGGATGACTCTCTGGGAGCAGAAAACAGGGATTTAGGTATTTGCTGTTGAGGTGAAGGGACCATGATCCAGAGGCCGTTCTGGTAAGCCCTGGGTGGCTGACAAGCAGGGTCAAATGCTTAACATTGAGAATTAGCTGTGCTGGTCCCTCCCTGCTACCTCGTGTGGCTGTGGGCTATCCACACCCACACCCTGGCTCCCAGTCTCCCCAGCTTTAAACTGGGTATTTTCCCATCCTTTTGCATTAAAGTCCATGTAATGGGTAAGTGTGATGATGGACTAATCAGGTGTGGGGTGAGGCGCTGCAGGAGTTACTTATTATTAAAGTGTATATTTTTGGTCGATCACTTAAAAGGCCGTGCAGGGTGTTGTCTTGCAGTTTAGAAACCAATACTGCATTCTGGTAAGTGAGTATGTGCCGTGAAATTGCTTTGGTCGTGTCTGACTCTTTGCAACCCCATGGATAGAGCCCACCAGGCTCCTTTGTCCATGGGCTTCTCCAAGCAAGAATACTGGAGTGGGTTGCCATGTTCTCCTCCAGGGGATTTTTTGACCCAGGGATGAAACCCACTTCTCTTATTTCTCCTGCCTTGGTGGGCGGGTTCTTCATCAGTAGTTCTTTAACTGGGAGGCCCGAGAGTGAGTGGGTGACCTTCAGCTAAAGAATGAAACTTTTTGGGCTTCAACTTTCTAAATCTTTGCATCAGTGGGGATAATAGTACCATTCTGTAGAATAATTATGAAAGTTAAATAAGTCAATAAATGTAAAATGCTTAAGTAGTAGCTGGCAGAAAGTAAATAGTCAATAAAATATGGTGTATTTTGATCATCATTTTCATTAGTCTCTTTTCTAATCGCTTATGCTTTAGGATTTGAGAGGTGACTCTTGAGAACCAGTGGGTGTGTTCTGTGTAAAAGATACTCAACAGATCAAACACAGGAAATGAACTGAAGCATAGTTGAATTACAATGTTGTGTTAATTACTGCTGTATGGCAAAATGACTCAGTTATACATACATACATATATGTATATGTTCTTTTTCTTTTTTTGTTTCATTTATTTTTATTAGTTGGAGGCTAATTACTTTACAATATTGTAGTGGTTTTTGTCATACATTGACATGAATCAGCCATGGAGTTACATGTATTCCCCATCCCGATCCCCCCTCCCACCTCCCTCTCTACCCGATCCCTCTGGGTCTTCCCAGTGCACCAGGCCCGAGCACTTGTCTCATGCATCCCACCTGGGCTGGTGATCTGTTTCACCATAGATATATATACTGTTTCGATGCTGTTCTCTCGAAACATCCCACCCTCGCCTTCTCCCACAGAGTCCAAAAGTCTGTTCTGTACATCTGTGTCTCTTTTTCTGTTTTGCATATAGGGTTATCATTACCATCTTTCTAAATTCCATATATATGTGTTAGTATACTGTAATGGTCTTTATCTTTCTGGCTTACTTCACTCTGTATAATGGGCTCCAGTTTCATCCATCTCATTAGAACTGATTCAAATGATTCTTTTTAATGGCTGAGTAATATTCCATGGTGTATATGTACCACAGCTTCCTTATCCATTCATCTGCTGATGGGCATCTAGGTTGCTTCCATGTCCTGGCTATTATAAACAGTGCTGCGATGAACATTGGGGTGCACGTGTCTCTTTCAGATCTGGTTTCCTCAGTGTGTATGCCCAGAAGTGGGATTGCTGGGTCATATGGCAGTTCTATTTCCAGTTTTTTAAGAAATCTCCACACTGTTTTCCATAGCGGCTGTACTAGTTTGCATTCCCACCAACAGTGTAAGAGGGTTCCCTTTTCTCCACACCCTCTCCAGCATTTATTGCTTGTAGACTTTTGGATAGCAGCCATCCTGACTGGCGTGTAATGGTACCTCATTGTGGTTTTGATTTGCATTTCTCTGATAATGAGTGATGTTGAGCATCTTTTCATGTGTTTGTTAGCCATCTGTATGTCTTCTTTGGAGAAATGTCTGTTTAGTTCTTTGGCCCATTTTTTGATTGGGTCATTTATTTTTCGGGAATTGAGCTGTAGGAGTTGCTTGTATATTTTTGAGATTAATCCTTTGTCTGTTTCTTCATTTGCTATTATTTTCTCCCAATCTGAGGGCTGTCTTTTCACCTTACTTATAGTTTCCTTTGTTGTGCAAAAGCTGTTAAGTTTCATTAGGTCCCATTTGTTTATTTTTGCTTTTATTTCCAATATTCTGGGGGGTGGGTCATAGAGGATCCTGCTGTGATTTATGTTGGAGAGTGTTTTGCCTATGTTCTCCTCTAGGAGTTTTATAGTTTCTGGTCTTACATTTAGATCTTTAATCCATTTTGAGTTTATTTTTGTGTATGGTGTTAGAAAGTGTTCTAGTTTCATTCTTTTACAAGTGGTTGACCAGTTTTCCCAGCACCACTTGTTAAAGAGGTTGTCTTTTTTCCATTGTATATCCTTGCCTCCTTTGTCAAAGATAAGGTGTCCATAGGTTCGTGGATTTATCTCTGGGCTTTCTATTCTGTTCCATTGATCTATATTTCTGTCTTTGTGCCAGTACCATACTGTCTTGATGACTGTGGCTTTGTAGTAGAGTCTGAAGTCAGGCAGGTTGATTCCTCCAGTTCCATTCTTCTTTCTCAAGATTACTTTGGCTATTCGAGGTTTTTTGTATTTCCATACAAATTGTGAAATTCTTTGGTCTAGTTCTGTGAAAAATACCGTTGGTAGCTTTATATATGTTCTTTTTCATATTCTTTCCATTATGGTTTATCACAGGATATTGAACATAGTTCCCTGTGCTACAGAGTAGGAGCTTGTTTTTTGTCCATCCTATGTATACCAGTTTGCACCTGCTAATCCCAAACTCCCAACCCATCCCTCTCCTTCCCTCGTGACAACCTCTAGTCTATTCTCTGTGTCCACGATCTTGTTTCTGTTTCACAGATAGGTTCATTTGAAACACAGAGAAAGACTCTGACCTAGTCTCTCAAGAAGTTCATTTATCACCATTGTGCCTCTTTTCTGAGTGTCTGTTGAACATGAGGGTCAGTCTTTGGGAGTTAATGTTTCCCTGAATCGTGCCCATTATAAACAAGCTGCCCTCCCATTTCTGCATTTAGCATTGGGGGTACAGCCAGGGGACCCCCATCAGCTCAGGGTGGAAACAGCCATTGGCAGGTGATTCCTAACAGGCTGGAGTGAAAGGTCTTTGGTTATGCCCAGTAAGTTTAACAAACTAAAACAGAAAACAAAAAACCCTCTAATTTGGACAAAGTGATTTAAATGTGTGTGTTTTGAAGGAAACTGGAATAGCTTACAGGAGGAAACTTACAAATCTACGTTTCTGGAAAATATAAGCTGAAGCTTCATCCACTGTTGCAAGCATTCACAGTGCTCCCTGCAGGAGGAAGCTTGTCCCCTTATCTTGTTGTGCTTACGTCCATGTATAATGGATGGAAGTGGCCCTGGATCAACTGATTGTGAGGTGAGGATCTGTTGGTTGTATTTGTTATTAAAGTGTTTATTCCATCAGTCGACTGTTTATACGAGCGGCTAGAATACAGAGCAACTGACAAAAACCATCTCTCCCCCTCGAAGAGGAAATGCTTGAGCCCATTGTCCAAAGGTTTGGGGAAACCCTGGGTGACTGACTGGAGCGATCACCTCTTTCGGGTGAAGTGTAAACAAGGATGAGGGGAGCTCCTCATGTGGACGTGGGAATTGTCTCAATAAGAACCAGCTGTTCTTACTGTACCTCCATCACTGTATCTCATTTAAATCCACACAGGTCAAAGTTCCTGTTTCAAAACTGGACCCTCTGCGGCAAATCTTGCCAGCATTCAGGTGGCAAGATAATGCCAGATTCACCCCGGGAAGCTCTTTCACGCAGGCCTTCCTTGAGTCAAGCCCTGCGTGGCCCCACCTTGGGGCCATGAGCTCACATGGCCACTGGGTGTCGCTGTGCCACTGGGCTGGGCCACAGGGAGCATTTATCTGGCTGTTAAAAAACCCTGCCTCTTAAGGAAAACAGTGGAACATGACAATTGGGGAGCTACTCAGAAGGGTCTTAACTGTAATGCAAGCCTTGTCAAAAAGATGATGTTTACCATAGGAGGCATTTTACATGACTAACTTTCACATGCTAGGAGACAGTTTAGATCCACTTTGAAACAAAATGAAAAGAAGAAAAGAAAGGCAAGAGAGAAGCTTGGTTCCTAAGCCCCCAAATTGTGATATTCTGATACGTTATGTGGTTGTGTTACAGGATGATGAACACAGGGTGGATTTTTTTGTGTGTGTGTGTGTCTTTTTCTTTTTTCTTTCTTACTTTTTTGGGTTCTGACAGCTTTTACTTCCCCCCACCCCCTTCCAAGAGCCACAAAAAAAAATGTTTTTCAAATGAACACAGGCAAGGATGTGTCACCCCGTGATGGATTGCTCACTCCAGTTCAGCTTTTGATAATTAAGTTCTACTCTTCACAGACGAAGGCTATTCTGCCAAATCCAAAATACCCTGGAAAATGTAAAATTAGAACCTTATGAGAAAAAAGATTAAAAGAGCTAAATATATATGTATGTAGTTTGGCTAAGTGGTGATTGGGGTGGGGTGAGGTGCAGAGAGGGGCTGTGATCTCTACAGGGACACACGGCGAGGAAGGGGAATATTTATACACAGGGACAAGGTTGAATTAAGAGTAAGTACATGACTTAAATTTAAAAAAAGAAGATGTAGGACAAACATCACTATAATAGCCCTGACTGATGGAGGCTGTGCTTCAATTAGGGTAGCGTCTCAAAGGGGAAGTATTAGATACTCCAACGCTTGAGACATTTCATGCAGGTTTATCCTAAACACAGGCTGGCAGTACTATACAGAGACGAAAAAAAAACCTTCCTGGTCCCCTAGGGGTGGGGCACGTTTTCTTAAGACTCTAATTTCTGTCTCTATAAATCTTTCGTTTGGAACCTCAAAGTTATACACCATTAAATACAATTTGCTGACTGGAATCTTCAACCCCTGCAGACTGGTTCTGAATCGTGAGCTAGGGAATCCATGTGGCTGCTCCAGAAGGCTGCCATGAGGTCCTGACTGAGGCGGAGGGAGACCGTGCGACCCCGCAAGGGTAGTGTCGCACACTCACGGTCCTGGAGGCCGCCATCTTGTTTTGCTGCCCTCAGGCTGTGGCCGGTGGAGACCAGTCCGTCCTCTGACCGTGGATCAACACCACAGACCACAACAAGCACCAGGAAATACTGAGTTATGAGAAGAGACTGCAAAAGATACTTTAAAAGCAAATTCCCTTACCCCACCATGTAATGTATGGGGGTGGGGGGTGGGCAGAAAGACCAACAACCCATGTGGCCATTACATTCTTGGCAGAGAGCACCCTCTTAGTTGGCTTGCTCAAGAGGGCAGGAGCTGGGTTTCACAAACCGTTTCTATCTCGAGAACTCCTGGTGTTCATTTGATCGCCCTGAAAGCTGGCTCCTTATCTGTCCCAGTAATTTATCTCTTTGGAAGGAGAGAGCAGGGGCAAAGCCAGATGCAGTTGATAAATACACTATTTTGCAGTGTACAATTAGCCTCAGTTAAATGTTAAAATACTACTGACAGGGCCTGCCTTTTTGCTGTGAAACTGATTTTAAACTCAGCCCAACTGGAGCTAGTTCTCTGCCACCCCAACTACTTTCTGCCTGGGGTCGTGGGAGGGTGGGGCAGGAGAGACACTTAGATTTGGCCAGTGGGAAATTTCTCAGGTCTGGAGGGCGGAGGAGGGGATAGAGATGAAAGAGGGCATGGTCAGGCCAGGTCTCTTTGCCAAGAAGCTCTTGGATTTTGTATCCTCTTTTTTTTTTTTTTTGCATCCAATTGCAAGCCTGGCCATAAGGGCAGTCTGGCCTGACCCTGGGCTCAAGGGGAGTGAGATAGCTTAAACCTGTTTTGTGTCAGAACTCTCTCCCTACTGAGATGGCTTGGTGGGAACCCAGAGATAAAAAATGGGAACTGACTTCTTGCACAGGGCAGGAAAACAAGCAGGAGGAAAAGAGGCTTCCTGCCTCTCTCTGTCAGCGATAAGCCTAATTGGTCAGGTCTGCTGCTGCGTGTTGATTACACCTCCTAACCAAGCACCACTGACCGGCAAGTGGTCTAACAGTGGCCCCTTGGGCAAGGTTCCCACCCCTGTTATTTGGACAACAACCTCTTCCTTCCCGTGGGCCAGCTTCTTAGTGTTATGCTAAGTTGTTTCAGTCATGTCCAACTCCTTGCAACCCTATGAACTGTAGCCCACCAGGCTCCTCTATCCATGGGATTCTCCAGGCAAGGGTACTGGAGTGGGTTGCCATGCTGTCCTCCAGAGGATCTTCCCCACCCAGGGATCGAACCTGTGTCCCTTATGTCTCCTGCATTGGCAGGTGTGTTCTTTACCACTA
This sequence comes from Cervus canadensis, assembly GCF_019320065.1. NCBI lineage: Eukaryota > Metazoa > Chordata > Mammalia > Artiodactyla > Cervidae > Cervus > Cervus canadensis. The sequence continues at coordinate 42,123,440 of NC_057403.1, forward strand.
TAAACTGGGTCAAAGATGGGAAGCATGCCCTCATCTTGGGGATATCAGAGCAACTGCTAACTACTTCAGGACCTCTTTGGGGCAGAAAAGGTGCGTTAATTGGATTCAGGAAGTACCGAGTTACTAATATTATTCTAAGTGTGGTTTATGTTTTCATTAAGCCTCAGAATTAAGACAAAAGCTGATCAGGGATCTGAAGCCCTCGTGGCCAGGCTGGGGAGCAGCTGGGCTGGGCTGGCACTAGATACATGCAGACTCTCAGGAGTGAGGTGGGAAAACAGAGAAAGGGGCAGCCAGTGGGCTGTCCGGAGCTTTAGAGCACTGTGGTTCTCGCTGGTTGAGCTTGGGCAAATCACCTTACTTCTCTGAGCCTCCATTTCCTCTTCTGTAAAATGGAAATAGTATTTGGGCTTCTCAGGTGGCTCAGTGGTAAAGAATCCACCTTCCAAGGCGGGAGACCCAGGAGATATGGGTTTGATCCCTGGGTCATGAAGATCCCTTGGAGGAGGAACTGACAAGTCACTCCAGTATTCTTGCCAGGGAAATCCCATGGACAGAGGAAGCTGGCGGGCTACAGTCCCATGGGGCCGCAAAGAATAGGACATGAGTTAGTGACTGAGCGCACAGCACACACAGTAGTTCTTTCCTAAAAAGACGATTACAAGAATTAATTATACCTCCCGATGTCCTCCACCAAACACACGTAAGGCTTTAGAAGAGTATGTGGTCCAAAGCAAGTGTTCAATGTATCTTAGCAAATATCAGGATGCTAATTCCCTTTGTCATCCCTGATATTCCTCAACTCAAGACCAGATTTTGATCTATGGGGCACTAAGCATTGAAAACATTATGGATATGGGGACAGGGATGGGGTCACAGAGAGCCTCTTGCTATGTTTTGTGATCATTCTGAAAGCAATATGGCAACACTAGGTTGACCTAAGTATATGTATAATCCAAGGCCCAGTTGTTCTGACCCTGTGTATACACCTCGTGGAAATTCCCAGATTCCCACACAGGTTATTGTAAATAGCAATCGAGAGTAAATCTGTGGCATTGTATTTTCTCGTGGTGGAGACTTGGAGACAATCTGGTAAATTGAGAATGCCTACCATCGAGAACTGAGAGATGGAAGCAATAGACTTAGTGAACACACAGCAGCGGGTCTGGGGTTTCAGTGCGTGGTGTTATGGGAGAAAATAAGAAATATGATGAGAATACGCAATGCGATGCCAGCTATGTAAATTAAGTATACATCCACGCCAAGAATACATATTTTGTAAGGGCACATGCAGTCATAAAGACACGCTTTAGAAGGACTGTCTTTGGGAGGGGAGGCCAGTGGATATTAATGAGAATAAACAGATAACCAAATAAATACAATGAAGTGGGTCTTGCCCAACTGGATGAGGGCAGTGTATGGTAACTGAGGGTAAATAAAATTAACTCACCTTCTTGCCCTGAGTTCCAAGTGGAGGACTGATTATCCATACATGTTATGAAAAGTAAAAGATTATATATTCATACATTATACATACATATACAACAATGTAGAATTTATTATATATATTATTTATATGCATATTATATATATATACATTAAACTATGACTTAAGTGGAGAAAAGTTTAATAAAGTTATACTTTTTCCCCATTTAGCAGACTTTTTAGGAATAATTTTGGAATAATGCAAAAGACTATTTTGCAATAATTTTATCTGAGTTGGCCAACCAGTTCATTTGGGTTCTATTTCCATACCATCTTATGGATAAACTTGAATGAACTCTTTGGCCAACCCAACAGATTAACAGAAAAGTTGCAAAGAAAGTAGACACTTCCTGTAGACCTTTTAGCCAACTTCCCCTTGTGTTAGCATCTTAAGAATCACAGTATATTTGTCACAGCTCAGAAACTAACATCGGTACATTCCTATTGACTAAACTCCAGGCTTTATTTGAATTTCACCCTTCCCCTACTGATGTGGAAAATAGGAGACGGTATTACGTTTAGCTGTCAAGTCACCAATCTGCTATAGTTTCTCAGACTTTCCTTGTTTTGCTCGACTTGATGGTTTTGAAAAGTACAGGTCAGGTTTGTTGAATGTCCTTTGCCTTTGATTTGTCTGGTGTTTTCTCATGATTAGACTGGGGCTGTGGGTTTGGGGTAAGAATAGCACAGAAGTAAAATACCTTTCTATAACATGATGCATACGATGTCAACATTATTTTTTCATCTGGGACATTAACCTTCAACTGCTTGATGAAGGTGACATCTGCCAGGTTTCTTTTATTCTTTTTTTTTTTTTGCCAGGTTTCTCCACTGTAAAGTTAGTCTTTTTCTTTTTTAATACTCCATTCTTTGAAACCAAGACACCAAGTCCAGCTCGTACTCAACAAGGGAGGAATTAAGATCCTCTTTGTGGATTGTGGGAAGTTTCTACTCATATTTCTCAATGCATTTCTTTCCCTTTTTTGTGTGTGATAAAATTCACACAACACAAAACTCACCATCTTAATCATTTTAAAATGTACAGTTCTCTTAATTTGCATACAATAAAATTCACCCCCTAAAGCTTTTGAATCAAGGATTTTAGTATATTCATCCCCAATGAATGTGGCTTAAAACAATAAATATTTACGATCTGACAGTTTTGATGGGTGAGGAATCTTGACATGGCCAAACAGGCATTTCTTGGCTGCAGGTCTCTCCCAGGCCATGTTGAAGGTATTGACTGGACCTACCCAGGTGGCGCTGGTGGTAAAGAACCCACCTGCCAATGCAGGAGACATAAGAGACACAGGTTTGATCCCTGGGTTGGGAAAATCCCCTGGAGGAGGGCATGGCAACCCACTCCAGTATTCTTGCCTGGAGAATCCCACGGACAGAGGAACCTGGCAGGCTGCAGTCTTTAGGGTCACACAGAGTTGGACACAACTGAAGAAACTTGGCATGCATGCACATATGGGTCATCTGAAGATGCCACTGTGGAAGGATCCTCTTCCAGACTTGCTGGTGTTGGTGGGATCAACACCTCAGAGGCTGTTAGATAGAAGTGCCCTCAATGGGTTTCTCCACTGAGCCACTCCCAACATGATGGCTTACTTCAATAGGGCAAGTGAGAAGAATCAGAGGGTATATACACAAGGAAAATGTCTTTTATAACCTAATCTGGAGTGATCATTTATCACTTTTGCACATTCTATTCATTATGGGTCCAGCCCACAGTTCATGGGAAAGGATGACAGGAGTGTGCCAGTGCCTGGAGGTGGAGGTCACGGAGGGTCGTCTTAGAAGGCAGCCTACTGCATTCCACAGGAGAGCAGGAACAAGGCATTTCTGGATCTCGGAGTTCAGGGTTGTGTCTTGAATTTAGTGGGCCTTCACTCAATGTTTGTTGAAAGAAGAACTCATTTCTGTAAGACTTACTCTAACCAGCTGCTTTGTATCATCAAATTTAACCATTAGGCATTCAGTTCTATGGGTGGTTAGGCAAATAAAAACATAGCCCTTGTCACTTGCCTGCCTCATTTCCTATTCTTCCCCTGAAAACTACATTTCCCAGGTTCCCTTGCCAACTGGCTTCTGGTTGGGGTGAGCCAATGGGGCACATTGGTGGAGACTGAAAGATGAGAGAAGTGAAGAAACTCGGGCGTTTGGCTCCCACCCTCTGCTGCCTTGGGTGACTTCTCAAGCAGGCTCTGAGGCTCTAGTCCTGCCATTTGGCCTCCTCCTGTGGTCCCAGCCATCAGCTGAGCAGCCTCTGGCTCCAGCTTCCAGGCTTGGTCCCTGTCATCTTTGAGCTGCCTCCCCCTTTCCTGTTTGGCTCTTCAGCTCTTCTCCACCTTTGTATCTAATCTTCTGTATTAAATGCCAGTGATTTGAGACGCGGGAATGAGCCCAGTTTTCCAAGTCAGACCTTGACTTGTTCATCCCTTTAAAGTTTAGAATCTCTTGTCTCCTTCGATGACCTGACCTCATGAGATCCTAACACCACTCTTCTGATTTGGTGGGAGGCGAAGCAGGGGTGTCTTCTCTTTACAGACTCATATCTTCACTACAGCTCAGTTTGGGAAAGGGGACTCACATAAGGAAACACAGAAGTGCTGAGATTCAATCTGGAATGCTACATCATTCTGCCCCGGGTCCCTTCCAGGTGTCACTCCAGTTTTTGTCAAGATCCTCCTATGTCCAAGTGCCTTCATGTTCCCTTACAAAACCCCTGGCTCGCCTCATGTTCAGCAGTGGTTCGTAACCCTCTTTTGGTAATGAGGAGCTCTGTGATGATGACCCTGTAATTCCCACCCAGTAAGAGAACTTAGGGGGATTCCCAGGTGGTGTTAGTGGTAAAGAACCCGCCTGCCAATGCAGGAGACAAGAAATGTGGGTTTGATCCCTGGGTGGGGAAGATCCCCTTGAGGAGAGCATGGCAACCCAGTCCAGTATTCTTGCCTGGAGAATCCCATGAACAGAGGGGTTTGGTGGGCTCTAGTCCATAGCATCACAAAGAGTCGTACACGACTGAAGTGACTTAGCATGCACGCATGCACAAGAGCTTAGGAGGAGGGTATTGAGGGGCTAAAATCAGCTCTCTCTGCTAAGCTGGTCATTTTGGTTCAGGGCTGGGCCCTCCTAGAGGAAGTGGCACCCTTTTCAAATTCATTATCCCAAAAGGAGTAACTTTTTCTAAATTCCCTGAAAGTATAATATAGATGAGCAGCAGCTCTTGTCAGAAACCCCTTTTAGATGGGAAGAAAAAAGTCATGGTGCACCCTCTAGGGAACCATGAATTTATGCTTCATACCAACTTGTATAGTGTTTCAGTATTTCCCAAATGCCGTTCACCACCTATAACAGTTTGAACACCTCCCCACACCATCTTCCCTATTGTTTATGTAATATTTCTTTTATATTAACTTTCTGTAGTTTAACCATAAAAGCAGACTTGATATCACTATCATGACATCCGTGAAATCTCAGGTTTGGTGTCGTGGTTAAGAGCTTGATTCTGGAGCCTGACTGCCTTGGTTGGCTTCCTGGCTTCACCACTTGATCACTGTGTGACCTTGAGCAAGTTCTGAGCCTCTGTTCTTTATCTGTAAAATGAGGCTAATAAGAGTACCTTCTGCCTACAGTTGTTGCAAGGATTAAATAAGTGAGTGTATGGAAAGTCCTCTGAATATTGCCTGGGACATAGTAAGCACTCAATAAATGTGATTATTGTAACAGCAGTGTACTGTGCATTTTCCCCAATACATGTAAAAATAGACACAAAATATGAAGATAAAAATGTGTCACATGTGTGCCACCCCAAATGATCTCACGTACCCCAGCAGCTGACACGTTTTACACTTTGGAAAATGCTGCTGAATGGTCATGATCTCTTAAGGGAAAACATATGTGCATGCACACATGAGTGCACACACACACTGGCCAAAAAAAAAAAAAACCAGGAAATCCCGAAGAGGAGATAAAATCATTGATAGGGGCTTTGGGAAGATACTGAGAGGGTATCTGAGGGTATGTTTGTTCCTGGATAACAGTGACAGAGCAATAAGGGAAAACAGACTCTGTTTATCCTGCTCGATGCCACCTTCCAGAGAGGCAGGAAGCACGTCCGCCCCTATCTAGTGACTAAGCTGTCATGGCCCTCCCCCTCCCCGCCCCGCCTTGGTCCCCATCCTTCTAGCTGGCTGCTGTGAGCTGCTGCAGGCCCCCCACTCAGCGGTGGGAGGCTCTGCTTTGCCCTGCGGAGCACTCAGGAGTTTAGTTCCTCTGCAGCACATGTGGGGTCTTCCTGGACCAGGGATCGATCACTCGTCCTCTGCATCGGCAGGCAGATTCTTAACTACAGGACCACCAGGGAAGTCCCTGGATTTGCCTTTTGTAAGTGAAAAATACAAAACATGATCCTCAGACTTACCCCTGGGAAAATGAGCCATGTCGTCAAACAGTTCTAGTGGGGGAGTTGGAGAGCAGCCTAGTGGATTGCAGCTGCGAGTGTGACTTTAAAAATTGGAAACCAGTGTTATTTGCTTCTCTCGTTCTGTGGAAGCAATTATGGCCACGAGCTGTATGTACGTCACCTTTATCCAAGATGCTCATTCAGCCTCAGTCTTGGGCATCCCATGGGAGTCACAGTCCCTTACATTCATCTGGTTTTCTTCAGTTTGTAAACTACCTTCAAATGCATCACCTCTTTAGATGCTCCTGCAGCGACCCTTAGAGGAAAGCTCAATGGGAATTAGTAGCCCCAGTTTGCAGATGGGCAAACTTAGTATTAAGAGCTGAAGGTTTCTGTCCAAGAAACGCATCTAATAAGTAACAGCCAGAACTTGCATCCTTTGTCTTGCACCATGAAATCACTGCTTTTCCTGATTCACCAGTAGCTAAGTATCTCTTGCTCGGGAGGCCATAATGCATGACGGGCAAGAGTGTATGTAGACCCTGGACTCTGGGCTCGACAAGCTCCCAGCTGCATACTAGCGATGTTATCCCAATACTAGTTTTCCTTTAGTGTTCCAGTTTCTGCGTTTGTCAAAGGGTATGGTAATGATAACACCCACCGCAGAGGTATCATCCTCTTTAGACAATGGCAACCACATTGCTGTGAAAAGTAAAAGAAATGATCCGCATAAAATATGTATAGAATAAATAGTCCAAGTGAGTGCTTATTGTAATGGTTCACTGTGATTCAGCAACACAGCCAGAGTAGTGTGGTGAAGCCTCAGGCTTCATAGGAAGGCAGCAGAGACAATTTCTTGGAGGGGCGGGGGAGGGGATTCCTGTGACTCTCGGCAAATGCACTTTTCCCAGAGGACTTGATGTAGAAACTGATACTCTAAGCTGACTGGTGATCAGTTTTGAAGAAGAGATGATAGCTTGTTGGTGTGACGAGGGAGGAGAGGGAGAAGGGGATGTGGGTGACAAAGGAAGTCTGTGTGCCGAGGATAAAGACGGCCATGTCTGTCAGTTGCATCCATCCCCTTTCCCCTGGGCTGTGATTCTCAAAGGAGCCCTCATCCAAATGCCCTGCAGGGCTCGATGAGGCACAGATTGCTGAATCCCACCCCTGAGATTTCTGATGCCATAGGATTGGGGTTGGATCTGAGTATTTGCTGCTGGTTCCTTCCTTAGGAACCACTGCTTCAGAACTTGCCAGGGACACCTAATTTCTTATTGAAGTATAGTTGATTTACAATATTGTGTTAGTTTCAGGTAAACAGCAGAGTGAGTCAGTCTTTTTTTTTTTCAGATTATATCCCATTATAGGTTAGTATAAGGTGTTGAATATAATTCCCTGTGCTATACAGTAAATCCTTGTTGCTTATCTATTTTATGTATTGTAGTATGCATCTGTTAATTCTGCACTTCTAAGTTGAGGAACACCCTATTTTTGACATTAGAAATGGTCTGGAAAATTTGGTGGAATTAATTTCCCATTGTGTCAAGGCTGTATATTATCACACTAATTATTTAACTTATATGCACAGTACATCATGAGAAGTACCACGCTGAATGAAGCACAAGCTGGAATCAAGATTGCCAGGAGAAATATCAATAACCTCAGATATGCAGATGACACCACCCTTATGGCAGAAAGCTAAGAGGAGCTAAAGGGCCTCTTGATAAAAGTGAAAGAAGAGAGTGAAAAAGTTGGCTTAAAGCTCAACATTCAGAAAACTAAGATCATGGCATCCAGTTCCATCACTTCATGGCAAATAGATGGGGAAACAATGGAAACATTCATGTCAATGTATGACAAAAACCACTACAATATTGTAAAGTAATTAGCCTCCAACTAATAAAAATAAATGAAAAAAAAAACAAAACAAAAAAACAATGGAAACAGTGACAGACTATTTTTTTGGGCTCCAAAATCACTGCAGATGGTGACTGCAGCCATGAAATTAAAAGACGCTTGCTCCTTGGAAGAAAAGTTATGACCAACCTAGACAGCATGTTAAAAAGCAGAGACATTACTTTGCCAAAAAAGGTCTGTATAGTCAAAGCTGTGGTTTTTCCAGTAGTCATGTAAGGATGTGAGAATTGGACCATAAAGAAAACTGAGCACTGAAGAATTGATGCTTTTAAACTGTGGTGTTGGAGAAGACTCTTGAGAGTCCCTTTGACTGCAAGGAGATCCAAGCAGTCCATCCTAAAGGAAATCAGTCCTGAATATTCATTGGAAGGACTGATACTGAAGCTGAAGCTCCAATACTTTGGTCACCTGATTCGAAGAACTGACTCATTTGAAAAGACCCTGATGCTGGGAAAGATTGAAAGCAGGAGGAGAAGGGGATGAGAGAGGATGAGATGGTTGGATGGCATCACCGACTTCATGGACATGAGTTTGAGCAAGCTCCAGGAGTTGGTGGTGCACAGGGAAGCCTGGTGTGCTGCAGTCCATGGGGTCGCAAAGAGTTGGATATGACTGAGTGATAGCACTGAACTGTATGGGGTGCGATCCTATGGACTGTAGCCCACCAGGTTCCTGTCCATGGAATTCTCCAGACAAGAATATTGGAGTGGGTTGCCATCCTCCAGAAGATCTTCCCGGCCCATGGATTGAACCCAGGTCTTCCGCATTGCAGGTAGATCCTTAATTTCTGAGCCACCAGTGCATGTGTGCTAAGTTACATCAATTGTGTCCGACTTTTTGTGATCCTATGAACTGGAGCCCACAAGGCTCCTCTGTCCATGAGATTCTCCAGGCAAGAATACTGGCGTGGGTTACCATTTCCTCCTCCAGGAGATTTTCCCCACCCAGGGATCAAACCCAGGTCTCCTGCATTTCAGGTGGATTCTTTACCTTCTCAGCCACCAAGGAAGCCCTTAATTTCCCACTGACCTATATTTTAGTGTTAAGTTAATACTCTTGAGTGATCTTATAGTAGGTATTCTGATTCTTAGAACTAGACATTCTCTACTGTTCTAACTCAACTCATTTAATTGATGCCACATGCCAGGGGAGAGAGAATATTCTACGTGTTATGTGTGGGTGTGAATTATTTTGGGGGATCTCCCTAACATCTGGTCTTAGGTTGCTTCTCCTACTTTGTATACACATCCTCCTTCTGAGACTAGTCCAAGATCACCGTGCTCGGGACCTCCTCTGGCTTTTCTGAAAAAGCATGTGTGTGGCTGCTGAGGTTTTAAACAAGCCTCGGTAATAGCTCATGATTATTGAGTTCATAGGTGACACTGAGCTCGGGCAATAATTTTACCAGCACTGCCTCATTTAAGCTTTAGGCAGTCATGGTGAAGTGGACGCTAGTATCATTCCCATTTTACAAATAAGAAAACTGAGGCTGAGAGAGGTTAAGTCACTGATGCAAGAACTTACAGGTGGTGAAGACAAGATTCAAGCCCAAGTACTCTGACTCCAGTGGCTGTGGTCTTTATGGAAATATATTGTATTTCAGTTCAGTCACTCAGTCGTGTCTGACTCTTTGAGACCCCATGAATCGCAGCACATCAGGCCTCCCTGTCCATCACCAACTCCCGTAGTTTACTCAAACTCATGTCCATCGAGTCGGTGATGCCATCCAGCCATCTCATCCTCTGTCGTCCCCTTCTCTTCCTGCCCCCAATCCCTCCCAGCATCAGAGTCTTTTCCAATGAGTCAAATCTTCACATGAGGTGGCCAAAGTATTGGAGTTTCAGCTTCAGCATCAGTCCTTCCAATGAACACCCAGGACTGATCTCCTTCAGGATGGACTGGTTGGATCTCCTTGCAGTCCAAGAGATTCTCAAGAGTCTTCTCCAACATTCCAGTTCAAAAGCATCAATTTTTCGGCACTCAGCTTTCTTCACAGTCCAACTATCACATCCATACATGACCACTGGAAAAACCATAGCCTTGACCAGATGGACCTTTGTTGGCAAAATAATGTCTCTGTTTTTTTAATATGCTATCTAGGTTGGTCATAACTTTCCTTCCAAGGAGTAAGTGTCTTTTAATTTCATGGCTGCAGTCACCATCTGCAGTGATTTTGGAGCCCCAAAAAATAAAGTCTGACACTGCTTCCACTGTTTTCCCATCTATTTGCCATGAACTGAGGGGACCAGATGCCATGATCTTAGTTTTCTGAATGTTGAGCTTTAAGCCAACTTTTTCACTCTCCTCTTTCACTTTCATCAAGAGGCTTTTCAGTTCTCTTCACTCTCTGCCATAAGGGTGATATCGTCTGCATATCTGAGGTTATTGATATTTCTCCCGGCAACCTTGATTCCAGCTTGTGCTTCTTCCAGCCCAGCGTTTCTCATGATGTACTCTGCATAGAAGTTAAATAAGCAGGGTGACAATATACAGCCTTGACGTACTCCTTTTCCTATTTGGAACCAGTCTGTTGTTCCATGTCCAGTTCTAACTGTTGCTTCCTTACCTGCATATAGGTTTCTCAAGAGGCGGGTCAGGTGGTCTGGTATTCCCATCTCTTTCAGAATTTTCCACAGTTTATTGTGATCCACACAGTCAAAGGCTTTGGCATAGTCAATAAAGCAGAAATAGATGTTTTTTTGGAACTTTCTTGCTTTTTCTATGATCCAACGGATGTTAGTACTTTGATCTCTGGTTCCTCTGCCTTTTCTAAATCTAACTCGGACATCTGGAAGTTCTCGGTTCACCTACTGTTGAAGACTGGCTTGGAGAATTTTGAGCTTACTTTGCTAGCATATGAGATGAGTGCAATGGTGTGGTAGTTTGAGCATTCTTTGGCATTACCTTTCTTTGGGATTGGAATGAAAACTGATCTTTTCCAGTCCAGAGGCCACTGCTGAGTTTTCCATATTGGCTGGCATATTGAGTGCAGCACTTTCACAGCATCATCTTTTAGGATTTGAAATAGCTCAACTGGAATTCCATCACCTCCACTAGCTTTGTTCGTAGTGATGCTTTCTAAGGCCCTCCTGACTTCACATTCCAGGATGTCTGGCTCTAGGTGAGTGATCACACCATTGTGATTATCTGGGTTGTGAAGATCTTTTTTGTACAGTTCTTCTGTGTATTCTTTCCACCTCTTCTTAATATCTTCCGCTTCTGTTAGGTCCAGACCATTTCTGTCCTTTATCGAACCCATCTTTTCATGAAATGTTCCCTTGGTATCTCTAATTTTCTTGAAGAGATCTCTAGTCTTTCCCATTCTGTTGTTTTCCTCTATTTCTTTGCATTGATTGCTGAGGAAGGCTTTCTTATCTCTCCTTGTTATTCTTTGAAACTTTGCATTCAAATGGGAATATCTTTCCTTTTCTCCTTTGCTTTTCGCTTCTTTTCTTTTCATAGCTATTTGTAAGGCCTCTTCAGACAACCATTTTGCCTTTTTGCATTTCTTTTCCATGGGGATGGTCTTGATCCCTGTCTCCTGTACAATGTCATGAACCTCCATCCATAGTTCATCAGGCACTCTGTCTATCAGATCTAGTCCTTTAAATCTATTTCTCACTTCCACTGTATAGTCATAAGGGATTTGATTTAGGTCATACCTGAATGGTCTAGTGGTTTTCCTTACTTTCTTCAATTTAAGTCTGAATTTGGCAATAAGGAGTTTATGATTTGAGCTCCCGGTCTTGTTTTTGCTGACTGTATAGAGCTTCTCCATCTTTGGCTGCAAAGAATATAGTCAATCTGATTTTGGTGTTGACCATCTGGTGATGTCCATGTGTAGAGTCTTCTCTTGTGTTGCTGGAAGAGGGTGTTTGCTATGACCAGTGCATTCTCTTGGCAAAACTCTATTAGCCTTTGCCCTGCTTCATTCCATACTCCAAGGCCAAATTTGCCTGTTACTCTAGGTGTTTCTTGACTTCCTACTTTTGCATTCCAGTCCCCTATAATGAAAAGGACATCTTTTTTGGGTGTTAGTTCTAAAAGGTCTTGTAGGTCTTCATGGATCCATTCAACTTCAGCTTCTTCAGCGTTACTGGTTGGATTACCGTGATATTGAATGGTTTGCCTTGGAAACAAACAGAGATCATTCTATCATTTTTGAGATTGCATCCAAGTACTGCATTTTGGACTCTTTTGTTGACCATGATGGTTACTCCATTTCTTCTAAGGGATTCCTGCCCACAGTAGTAGATATAATGGTCATCTGAGTTAAATTCACCCATTCCAGTCCATTTTAGTTCGCTGATTCCTAGAATGTCGACATTCACTCTTGCCATCCCCTGTTTGACCACTTCCAATTCACCTTGATTCATGGACCTAACATTCCAGGTTCCTATGCAATATTGCTCTTTACAGCATCGGACCTTGCTTCTATCACCAGTCACATCCACAACTGGGTATTGTTTTTGCTTTGGCTCCATCCCTTCATTCTGGAGTTATTTCTCCACTGATCTCCAGTAGCATATTGGGCACCTACCGACCTGGGGAGTTCCTCTTTCAGTATCCTATCTTTTTGCCTTTTCATACTGTTCATGGGGTTCTCAAGACAGGAATACTGAAGTGGTTTGCCATTCCCTTCTCCAGTGGACCACACTCTGTCAGACCTCACCACCATGACCTGACTGTCTTGGGTGGCCCCACACAGCATGGCTTAGTTTCATTGAGTTAGACAAGACTGTGGTCCTGTGATCAGATTGGCTAGTTTTCTGTGATTATGGTTTTAGTGTGCCTGTCCTCTGATGCCTTCTCGCAACACCTACCGTCTTACTTGGGTTTCTCTTACCTTGGACATGGGGTATCTCTTTATGGCTGCTCCAGCAAAGCACAGCCGCTGCTCCTTACCTTGGACGAGGGGTATCTCCTCACGGCTGCCCCTCCTGACCTTGAATGTGGAGTAGCTCCTCTCGGACCTCCTGGATATGGAATATCACTGAGGAATACTGGTTTGTACTTTATTTTATTTTTCTAAGATTTTTTTTTAAATGTGGACCATTTTTAAAGTCTTTATTGAATTTGTTACAATATTGCTTCTGTTTTTATGTTTTGGTGTTTTGGCCTTGAGGCATGTGGGATCTTATCTCCCTGACCAGGGATCGAACCTGCACCCCCTGCATTGGAAGCGCAGAGTCTTCATCACTGGACTGCCAGGGAAGTCCCTGCCTTGAATTTTAAAATTTGATTTCAGTGTCCCTTTGCGTTTCACCACACTTGATCTTCACTCTCACTCTAGGACATGTGACTTTATCTTCATTTGACAGGTAAGGAAATCGAGATGCCTGAAGTTTAGGCAACTCAAGCATGGACTTGGAAGGAGTACATGAGTGGGGCTGGGGTCTCTGGTCCTCTTCAGGGCCCGGGGATTTGAGTTCATATGACATCAACTATGATGCACTCACATGCTTCCAAGGATTGGTCTGGGGTTGTGGTATGGGATTCCACAAATCATGTAATAAATGGACCTTTTGATTACAGATCAGCCTGGAGGAACCATCACAGTTTCCACCTGAGTGAAAACAATCACCCTTTGACTATCTCCAGGGATTCCAAGAATTTCAAATGTAGGTAATAATAAAGTGAAAGTGAAAGTCACTCAGTCGCTCTTACAGTCCGTGGAATTCTCCAGGCCAGAACACTGGAGTGGTTAACTGTTCCCTTCTCTAGGGGATCTTCCCAACCCAGGGACAGAACCCAAGTCTCCCACAGTGCAGGTGGATTCTTTACCAGCTGAGCCACCAGGGAAGCCCTAGGTAATAATAAAAATATGGGTAATAATAAATATAACAGTCTTCACAATGGTAATAACAGAAAAACCAGCACAGTAGGTGCTTTTCTAAGATGAGATAAAAACTTGACCCCAGTAAGTATATACAGTGGGTCTCATGCCCATTTTAGAGACCAGAAAACCAAGAGTTAGAGTTGTTAAGTTTCGTCTAAGATTTGTCTAAGATCACACGCCTTGCATGTTAATCCACTGCTCCACTATCTTGACACTTACTCAGGGCTATGCTGCTTCCTTCCATTCACTTCATCCCTTTAACCTTCGCGACCTCCATGACATCCCTCTTTTGCTTTGGGGTATCTTGGCTGATACCTCCCCTCACTTCCAAGTGGTTCCACCCACTGCCCATTAATCCTTATTATTGCCTTTATAATACCTCTTCATAAATCTTTCACCACTTGGCACTTGATTATAATGTCATAAAAGGACCATAATCTAAATTGATATCTTACATTTATTGTTGTTTAAATGATGAGAGAGAAGAGAAAGTTCATACAATATTTAAATATTTCTTTTCCCTTGAGGGCTATGAATAGAAGGCTCTTTCCATTCCACTCTGAGTATTTTCTTTTTTTTTCTTTCCAGTTTGAGGCACAGCAGGCAACTCAGAATATTCCAGCGCTGCTAGTCTATCTACAGATACCAGTATGCCGTGAAGTATAGTTTCATTTCTATATGGTCCCTATTGATCTGGACAGAGATTGCTTGGTTTATACTAACTTAAACCAAAAAATAGAGAGTTAATCTGAAGGCTATGGAAGCATTCTATGGAACCTGTATCAGTCATCCATCACTGTGGTAACACTCCATAACAAAACAGCTGAAACATTATTTATTTTAAAACAAAAAGCATGATTTTGGCAGATGAGTCTCTGGATTGTTGATTTAGGTGAGCTTTAGCAGGGGTGTTCTCTGCTCAGCTCACTTACTTGTTCGGGTCAGTTGAAAGGTAATTGATCTAGAATGGCCTTGGATGGGCAAACTGGGGTGACCCAGCTGTGTTCCATGTGTCTTATACCCCAAGAGAATGAATAGCTAGGACATGGTCTCACAGTGATGGCACCTGTGGTAAAGAACCCTCCTGCCAATGCAGGAGACGTGGGCTTGATCCCAGGGTCAGGAAGATCCCCTGGAAAAGGAAATGGCAACCCACTCCAGTATTCTTGCCTGAGAAGTCCCATGGACAGAGGAGCCTGGTGAACTACAGTCAATAGGGTCGAGAAGATTTGGACACAACTGAAGTGACTTAGCACATTCTTACAAGGAAGGCTGAGGAACAACAGCCATGGAAAAGCTCCAGTGCTTTCTCCGGTTTCTACTGTGTCATGAGCTAATGTCCCGATAAGTGTCTCTGAGTCCAGAGTCAAAGGTGGGCCAGAACACCCCACCCAGGGTGGGAGGGCACTACAAATCACACAGCAAAGGGTGTGAATACTGGGAGGGGCCATTAGTACAACCGATTTTCCATGGAGCCCCAAGCAGGAGGGAGAAGTGGGCTTGTGTGGGTCAGGAATGAGACCGGAAGCCATCACACACCGAGGCAGCACTGTCCCTGGCAGCTACTCGGCATCTCATCTCTATGGCTACTCAGCATCTCATCTCTGCAGCTCTCTGAGCCTCTTTTCCCTCTTGCCTCTAGTGAGTGCTTCCTCTGCCACCTTTGTCCACATTTTTGTGTGTCTTTGTACCTTTGCTGGAACGTCACTGCCCTTGCTTACATGGCTGTCCATATCAGGCACCAAACCAATAACTTGTGTCTTAACCTTACATTTCTGGGACAGACTAGCGATTGATTCATTCCAGCCTCTGGGATCACTCCCCATGTTGGGAATCCTGGTTCTCCCCTGTAATATTGTGTTAGGGCTGCTGTCACAAATTAGCACAGGCTGAGCGGCTTAATTAACATTGATTTTCTCACAGTTCTGGAGACCAGAAGTCTGGATCAAGGTGTCCACAGGGTTGGTGTCTCCTGAGGCCTCTCTCCCTGGTCTATATCTGGCCATTTTCTCCCTGTGTCTTTCTGTGGTCTTTCCTTTGAAACACCTGTGTCATAATCTTCTCTTCTTACAAGGACACCAGTCATAATGGAGTAGGGATCACCTTTATGACCTCATCTTAATTTTCTCTTCAAAGACCCTTCTCCAAACAAGGCTACATTTTAAATACTGGGGGTTAAGATTTTAATATGAATTTGGAGAGCATACAATTCAGCCTGTAACAGCCCATTAAGCTTGTTCTTTTTCCATCCCCAGTTTGGTCAATGGCACCATCAACCATGCTGGGGTCCAGGATGAACACTTCAGAGTCATCCTTCTTACCCCTACCTCTCATCCAACCCATCATCAAGCCCAGCAAATACTACAATCAAAATATTGGTCAATTCACTGCTTCCCATTTCAATCATCCCCACCATCCAAGTCCAAGTCACCATCATCTTAGTGGACGCCCATGGTTGCCTCCACCTAGCCTGCAGTCACTTCCAATCTCACTGCCCTGTTTTGTTTTCTGCATGCATTAATCACTCAGTCGTGTCCAACTCTTTGCGACCCCATGGACTGTAGCCCACCAGGCTCCTCTGTCCATGGAATTCTCCAGGCAAGAATACTGGAGTGGGTTGCCATTCCCTTCTCCGGAGGATCTTCTCGACCCGGGGATTAAACTCAGGTCTGCGCTGCAGGCAGATTCTTTACTGGCTGAGCCACAAGGGAAGCCACATAGAATTTTCTACTATCTGAGGTCATCTTCTTTTCTTAAAATATTTATTTATTTGGCTGCACTGAATCTTAGTTGTGTCATGTGGGATCTAGTTCCTGGACCAGGGATTGAACCTGGGGCCCCAGGCTTGGGAGCACAGAATCTTAGCCACGGGGCCACCAGGGAACTCCTGAGATCATCTTCTTGTATCCTTGCTTTTACCTGTCCCTTTGTTTACTTCGGCTAGTGCTAGATGCCCATGCCCAGCTGCCTTCTGTGACTGGTGACTTGTAGGTGCTCAATGTTGAATGAATGAAGAGGGGTGAGTCATGTGACACAGATATGACTGCAGTCTCCCCGCTTCCCCACTGCCTCCTCGTCCTGCATTGGTGGGCAGTTCTTTAAAAAAGGACATGAGCAGAGAGCACCCTTGAAAGGCATCGACTACAGTCCTAGATGCCATGTCTGTGTTAAGAGCGCCAGGTCAGGCCCTTAGTTGAACCTATGAAGTCAGGCTTGCTTGAGCCATGCCCTATGTGAGCAGGATGAGGACTGAGGCAGACCCTGCTTCAACCTACTTAACGATGAATATCGGAGATTCCTTTGTAATGAATACAACCGCTGACCTACAATTAGTCTGGAAGCCTGTCCTCTAATTTAGTCCACAAAGTGGTCCCAGCAGGACCTCAACTTAGAAAGAGTTTGTCAGCAGTTAGATTCATAGAATGGCAGAGCCCAAAGAGTCCCTGTAAATACTTTAGAGAAATAAAGCTGCATCCACTTAAAAAAATATTCTATAATTCTGCCTTCTCCCTGGCCTGCTCCCCAGTTAGCCCAAATGTGTTTATTTATGATGTCTAGGCCCTGCTTCCCAAAAGGATTAGATGTGGCTTCCATTAAATAGAATTTCAAATAGAATGGATTCAAAGAGAGGAGAGATCAAGACAACACCAAGAGGGTCCCCTGAAAAGCCAGAGGGACAATGAAGGGGAGACCTCAGGTTGAGGCGGTGAAAGGAAGCCAGGAAGAGGGATGGACATGGGAGGGGTGAGAGGTGCAGACCTTTGAGATCTGAGGATGGGAACTGTCTTAAGCCCCATCCTTGTCATGGGAGGAGGGTGTACCTACAAGCTCTACTCCCCAGCTTAATGTTTGATGTGTCCTGTCTGTTGACCTCCTTAGGAGAAGGAGCTTCCTTCTCCTAAGTCATGTTCCCATTTTGCCAGTGCATAGAGCCTATCCTAACCCTCTGGGCATATTTCCTAGGAGCCAGAGAAAAGGAAAGGGAGTCAATAGGGGTGGAGAATGGGGGTCCATCAATACAAACAAAGCTAATACTTACATAGACTTGTATAGACTCCTACCCCATGCTAAGTTCTGTTCTAAGGACTTTGTATGAATTAACTCAGCTTTTATATAGTAATCCTATTATTATCCCCACTGGTGGCTCAGATAGTAAAGAATCTGCAAATCTGCCTGCAATGTGGGAGACCCGGGTTCAATTCCTAGGAGAGAAAGATCCTCTGGAGAAGGGAACGGCTACCCACTCCAGTATTCTTGCCTGGAGAATTCCATGGACAGAGGAGCCTGGCGGGCTACAGTCCATGATGGAGCAACTTTTATTCTCACTTATTGTGAAGGAAGGACTTTGCAAATGGTCTGTTTTTCTGAGACTGTGCTATAATTATAATCACAGCAATAATTATCCCTTTTCCTCTCTGTACTCAGACCCATAACATAATAAAACATTTCTCAACTTTCTTTCTTCCTTCAGTGTCCTTTTCTCGTTCCTTCCACTGACCTTCCAGTTCCCCGTCTCCCACATTTCAGGTTTTCTGAGATTCCTGGAGCCCAGCACAGACTGGACATCTGATCTTGGGCAAGCTACTTCAGTAATCTGTGCCTCAATTGCTTAATCTGTAAAATGGGGATAATAACAGTCAAGTCTTATGGTTCCTTTGTGACTTAAAACAATTAAAATGTGTAGAACAATCAACACGGTGGCTGGCAATTAGCAAGAGCTCAATAACTATTAGCTGCTGCTGCTAAGTTGCTTCAGTCGTGTCCGACTCTGTGCAACCCCATAGATGGCAGCCCACCAGGCTCCCCCGTCCCTGGGATTCTCCAGGCAAGAACACTGGAGTGGTTTGCCATTTCCTTCTCCAATGCATGAAAGTGAAGTCGCTCAGTCGCTCAGTCATGTCCGACTCTTAGTGACCCCATGGACTGCAGTCTATCAGGCTGCTCCGTCCATGGGATTTTCCAGGCAAGAGTACTGGAGTGGGGTGCCATTGCCTTCTCCCAACTATTAGCTACTATTGTATTAACTGTATCAGTTCACTGGGACAACATTAATGCTGTAGGACAATCACATAACTTTAGTGGTGTACCACAAGAGTTGCTTTCTCATTAGTCAGGAGCTCAGCTGGAGGCTGACTCATTGAGACTGGTGACACTCAAGTGTCTACAGGTTGGATGGCGGTCTGGTCTAGGCTGGACTTGGCTGGGACACCTTATAGCTGGGCAGCTCTGCTTCATGGGTCTCTGGGACCGGTGGACTAGGCCAGGCATGAACTTCTTGTGGTGATGACAGGAGTGCAAAGAAGTAAGTAGAACTATGCAAAGCCTCTGGAGGCCAAGGACAAGAATGAATACACAGTTATGTCTATTGGCCAAACATATCACATGGGGGGAGAGAAATATTCTCTGCCTTTTTAGAATGACCTCTAAAGTCACAGGAAAAAAGGCATGGGGACAATCAGGGTAAAGAATTAGGGCTTTTCATGCAATCAGTCTATTCTACTGAGTGTCATCATTCATATATATATATATATATATATTTTTTTTTTTTTAAAGCTCTGGTCACAGAAACATTGTACAAGATTTACTTTTCACTAGTGTGTTCTGGCATGCTTCTAATGATATCAGAATCACCTGGATCAATGATAGCCAGTGTGCATATTCTGTAGTATTATCCACATTATGTGCCCAATTCAGTAATATTGCCACTATAGTCATGGACCAGTTTTGGCCAACATGGCATAACACACTGCTTCAGATTTCCTCAAGACTGGGCAGTTGACAACGATGACCAGTTTCACTTTACCTTGTCTGATCATTTTCAGAGTCTGCTTGTACCCCAGCATGTACTTTCCACTTTCCATAACCAGTTGGAGCCTAGAGTTGACTGACTCCAGTGGCCCTTTCATCTTCTTTGTGGCCACCATGTTCCTGTCAGTGCAGGACTACCCCCAAACCAAGAGCAGCCACCAAGATGGCCAGGGTATTCCTGTTTATATTTAAACACTGAATTTGAATCAAAATCTTCCATTCCAGGGCTGGAGAATCACTGCTGTGCAAACTTTGCCAGGTGACTCTGATGCTGCAGGTCTGACTCTGGGGACCCTACTCAACTTTCATAGTCAACTGATCAGCTCTGATCAGCTGGGGCTCTGCTGAAAACAGATTCCTTGGCTACTTCCCTGGAGATTTCAGTTATGCTTCTGAAACCCAAATTTTAATAAATGCTCTCCAGGAGCATCCTAATGATGGGTAAAATTGGGAAACACTCTTCTAAGGCAGCATATTTCTTGAAGAGATGAAGACTGAGATCCAGAAGAGGGAAGAGACCCAAGAAAGTTCTCCCAAAAAGAAAGTACTAATTGGGGCTAGGATTCAAGTGACTTAACTCCCTCCTGGCCAAGTGTCTTTTACAATATAAATGACTAGAAATTTCTACACCTCAACCATGCCACCACAGAGTCCTGTTGGGATTCAGTGTTTAAGGAAAAATACAGTCAACCTTGGTTTCAAATGGCCCTTGATTTACCATCTCTTTTGAACAAAGACTCCCAGAGATCAAGTTTAACATAAGGTGTCTAGATACCCTCTCCTGATATCTCGAGGGGTTGTGGTGGGCTTAGAAATGTGCTGCTTGGACCTCACTGCCCAGTTGTGGGAAGTGAGGTCAGCAGGCAGCCTCCAGCTGTCAGCTTCTTTGGGGTCTGCTTGAGCTGCAGACACTCCTCACCCAAGGTCATGGGGTTTCTAGCAACTAATTGAATGAGGTAAGGGTGCCAGGGTCCGACGCCTCCTGAGGGGCAGTTCTCACTCCAGAGACCCTGCTTGGTTGCCTGGATCTTTGTCAGGCTGCATCACAGTTCATCTTTTTTTTTTTTTTAAATTGTTTTAGGACTTTTTCACCTGCTAAGTCTTTTAAAAAATTCTTATTTATTTATTTTTATTTTTGGTTGCACTGGGTGTTTGTTGCTACATGTAAGCTTTCTCGAGTTGCAGCAAGCAGGGGCTACTCTCTAGCTGCGGTGTGTGGGTTTCTCATTGAGGAGGCTTCTCTTGCTGTAGAGCATGGACTCTAGAGCAAGGGCTCAGAAGTTTTGGTGCACAGGCTTAGCTGCTCTGTGTCATGTGGGATCTTCCCAGGCCAAGGATCGAACCCGTGTCCGCTGCATTGGCAGGCAGATTCTTATTCACCATGCCACCAGGGAAGTCCCACAGTTCATTGTCTTACTGTGCCTGGTTAAGTGTTGATTCTTAAATATCTTGCATCCCAAACTCTGTCTGTAACAAGGGTCAAAAACAATGGCAGCAGTGTGAAAAGAGGGACTTTGGTTGTGGCGATGAGCTTTGCCAAGGGGCACACAATAGGGAAACAGACGGGTTATCACATAAAGTGCATGCTTTTAAGGAAGCCTTGGCCGACAGAAGTACAGGAGACACCTAAACATTTAAATCACCTTTTCCTATTGATTAAGGTAAATACTTTACTGATGGTTTTAATCAATACCCCTATAAATCCTCCCTCTGTGATGGTTTTACTGTGCATTTAATGTTTCTGTCTTTAATTGAGTTACATACCCCTCAGCCCAAAATGATGAACTGAAAGTTAGAAATCATCTGGGTGCTGACAAAAATGGGGAGTATTTTTCCCCTTGTTTAATCTGAAGAACTAAATGCTTTGAACATCAGTCAGCAAGCCCGATTTGGTCACGAGTGGCTGGTCTCATTTCTTTACCTCTCTGGGTCTCAGTTTTCTCATCTGGAGATGGGGGCAATGGTTGCTTTGCCCATGAAAGAGGACACCCAAGAAAGCCCTGAAGCTGAAAGGGAGTCTTATTATTAACTACTCAAGGCAGGGATTTGCAAGAAAACTTACAGAATCTTCCATGGTATCCATAGGGAGTGGCCGTGGTAGTCCTGGAGACTGTAATTCCTCCCACAGACCTCTTTCTGCACTGCCACCCGCTGATTGATTTGCCCATTTTGTCAGCTGAGCGTAAATATCCACCTGTCAATCATTCCATTATGCTAAGTGCCCATCCAGCCCAGAATGGTGATTTACACCCTCTGTGGAAAGTCCCAGTCCTCCTGGCAGCTGTTCTGTGTGCAAGGTAGGCAGAGTGGGTCTACACTCCAGGCTCTCAGAGACATGGTCTTTTCTTCAAAGAAGGCTCTGGACCACAGATGGGAAGTGTTCTCACATCTCTTTTCCATCCCCAGTTTTGCCGAGGGGATGACGTTCAGCAAACTCCATAATCTACAGGAACTACTATCTTCCACCAGAGGAGAAGTATCTTCAACAGAGGTGCTCACTATAGGTTACTTTGCACCCCCCTCCCCGGGGACATTGGCAGTGTCTGAAGATGTTTTGAAGAAACTTAACATTCAGAAAACTAAGATCATGGCATCTGGTCCCATCACTTCATGGCAAATAGATGGGGAGACAGTGGAAACAGTGTCAGACTTTATTTTTGGGGGCTCCAAAATCACTGCAGATGGTGACTGCAGCCACCATTTAATTTAATGAATTTAATAAATTAAAATCATTTAATTTAATGAAATTAAAAGATGCTTATTCCTTGGAAGGAAAGTTATGACCAACCTAGATAGCATATTAAAAAGCAGAGACATTACTTTGCCAACAAAGGTCCATCTGGTCAAGGCTATGGTTTTTCCAGTGGTCACATATGGATGTAGAGTTGGACCGTGAAGAAAGCTGAGTGCCGAAGAAATGATGCTTTTGAACTGGTATGTTAGAGAAGACTCTTGCGAGTCCCTTGGACTGCAAGGAGATCCAACCAGTCCATCCTAAAGATCAGTCCTGGGTGTTCATTGGAAGGACTGATGCTGAAGCTGAAGCTCCAATACTTTGGCCACCTCATGTGAAGAGTTGACTCATTGGAAAAGACCCTGATGCTGGGAGGGATTGGGGGCAGGAGGAGAAGGGGACGACAGAAGATGAGATGGCTGGATGGCATCACTGACTTGATGGACATGGGTTTGAGTACACTCTGGGAGTTGGTGATGGACAGGGAGGCCTGGCATGCTTCAATTCATGGAGTCGCAAAGAGTCAGACACAAATGAGTGACTGAACTGAAAACTGAAGATGTCTTAGATCAGGGGTCCCCAACCTCTAGGATCTGATGCCTGATGATCTGAGGTGGAGCTGATGTAACAATAATAGAAATAAAGTGCACAATAAATGTAAGGCGCTTGAATCATCCTAAAATCATCCCTCCACCCCTCATCCCCAGTCTATGGAAAAATTGTCTTTAGTGAAATCAGTTCCTGGTGTCAAAAAGTTTGGGGACTACTGTTACAGATGGTCATGACTCTGGGTGTGCTTCTGGTGTCTACTATCTATAGTAGGCCAAGGATGTGGCTAAAAATTCTGGTATTCATAACACTGGCCCCCATACAGAGAATTATCTAGTCCAAAGTGTCAACAGTGCCACTGTGAAGAAATCCAGATCTACAGGGATGAGAGACAGTTGAGCAGCTCAAGGAAATGCTCAGACACAATGATTTGTCATGAGATTGCTTTGGGAAAGGCAGGATTTAGGGTGATAGATGAACATGATGATGATGTTAGGAGAAGAAATAGCTGGTCAGAACTTCCCAGAACTGGTCCAGTTTTCTGTAATCTTCACTTTATAGAGGTGGGTTCTGAGGCTCAGATTGGGGACCAACTTTCTTGAGCTGACAGCAGATCTGGAATGGAAATTCTTGTTTTGAATAGCACTTTGGAGATCTTTTCAACATCTGAGAGGGGAAATCACTTGAAGTGATTGACAGGTAGTGGCTCTTCAGAGTGCTCATGCTTGCTGAGCATCTAAGTCTAGCATGCTGGGATTGATTTGTGATGTCTGCCACAGGCATAGGAAGGAAGGAGTGGCAGCCCTTGGGAAAAAAATTTACCTTCCTTGCACTTTACTATCTTTCTCATCCTCAGTCATCACAGTTAAGGGCAAATACATATAATGACACTTAAAAATATTTAGAATCTTGTTAAGCTAAACAAAAAAAAAAGATATTTTAAAACATCCTCCTTGCTTAAAAATGTATTTTTCTGATTGTTACAGTAATACATGCTTATTATAGCCAATAAGAATAAATAAAGAGGAAAAAAAATTGCCAATATTCTAGAAATAGCTACATGGATGTTCTGATAGATAATTTTATATTTTTATTCTACCATATGTATTCTTCCCCTGAATTTTCCTAAAATTAAATTCATGATGACTCATCATTTAAAAAAAAATTAACACTAACATATTTGTATTATTCATGTCATTAAATACATTTGTAAGCATTGCTAGGTCAGGGCTGTGGATGCGCTAACATTTATTTTAATACATTCTGTAGCTGGATGCCAGGGTTTTTTCTAGTTGAGTTTTAAAAAATTAATTATTTTGCTTATTGTTATATAAACAACTTGTATGTAATATTTTGCATCTGGATGATTTTTCCATTGAATTAAGGTTTATAATGGAGTAATGACTGGTTCAAAGGTTATAAAAATTATTAAGATCCTTGATACATTTTATTAGATTTCTTTCAGACAAATGACTCTGAATATACTTCTATCAGGAAGGAATATGAAGGCCAGTTTCTCTGAATTTTCAGAAAAAATAACAGTTAAAAAATCATTGTTTTAAGCAAAGACATACTGTCTGTTTTAAAATTTGTATTTGTTAGCGAGGTTGAATTTTTAAAAATGATTTCAGTTATTTGTATATTTTTTCTTGTGTGAAATATTTGTTCATGTCTTTTATCCATTTTTCTTTGGGAAATTTTTTCTGTTTTTCATTTGTTTAAATTCTTCAGATTATACTAACCTTTATTAAAATTTTTATATTTGTTATAAATATTTCCCTCAGTCTGTCATTGAACTTTTATGTATGTATGTATGTTTACATTAACAAATTATAATGTGTTTGGCCAAATCCTTTTTCTTTAGTAATTTATCTCATTGCTTGTAAGTCAGCCATTTCTTTTTCTATCTTAATCATACATAAATATGATTAGTATACATACAATCACACATATAAGAGAGAGGCTTTTAATTATATAAATATGATTATGATTAAATATAAAGATATATGTGTAGAATTTCCTCTGTCTTTTCATATTTGGGGGGTAGATTTCTCATCTGAGGTTTATTTACGGGGCAAGGTAAGAGACTAACATTTTTACTTCAAATATTTTTTACTTCAAATATTCATCTGAGGTTTATTTAGGGGGCAAGGTAAGAGACTAACTTTTTTACTTCAAATATTTACCAGCTTTCCCAGTGGCTTTTATTATTTATTTCTGTCTTATTTTCCTGACACGATGCCATCACACATTTTATTCTTCTACTTCATAGTTTGTTTGTGGGTTAGTTGCTCCTCTGCATTTTTCTGCCAGTATCTGTAGTAATTATTAATGTTATTCACCAACATGCCTGACTTGCTGGCTACTAGGAGTGTGATTAGATTGCACAACTTGGCAAATATATTCCTTAGGGTTGCATGGGGTCCTGTGAGTTGCTCTGACCCATGAAATAGAAGCAGATATTAGGTGGGCTGGGTTGGAACATTTACTTGCCAGTGGAATATCTTCAGAACTCTTTACTCCACCACTGATGGAATCAGCGGTGGAGTACAGAGACATAGAGGGGAGGCCTCAACCTCTAGCAAACATGCATCAGAAACAAGATAAAAGTCTTTGTTTCTAAGATGCTTATACTTTGGGCTTGTTTGTTACTGCAGCAGAACCGAGTGTGTGCTGACTGAGACATATTCTACTGTTTTAATTATTGTGTCTGTGACACATTTTAATACATTGTCAAGTAAATCAGTCCCAGTTGCTTCTTACTGCCCCTGACAAATGTTCTGAATAATTTTTTATCTGTTTTCCCAAAAAGCCTTTTGACTCATTACATCAAATAGTATTACCTCTCCTTGCCTTCCCAGATGAAACTCGGTGGGATTTGATTTGACTTGTAGGAACTATATTACTAAATTCAAAATAATTGACATTCATTCAATATTTCATTTTTCCATCCAGAAAAGTGGTATCTTATTCAATTTCTTTACAGATTATTTTATGTATTTCCATAAGTATTTTTATAGAGAGTTCTGTATATTATCATGAACATTATTCCTAAATATTTTATGTATATTGTTGTTTTTCATCTGGGATCACTGTATCATTCCTTTTGTCTAACTGGGTTTTGCTGTTATTTAAGAGTACGTTTTATTTTGTACATTTCATTATGAATTCAGCTACCCTACAGGATTTTAATTGGTTTTAATAATTTTTCAGTTTGTTTAGATTACTTTTCAAAATGTTTATTTTTAAAATTTAAATAGTACATTTTAATTTAAACAACTAAGTTTCACTATGCCAAATAGGAATAACATTGTGAATAAATCAAGACAAATAATTTTTACAGTTATTAATTTGGAACTATAATTTATATATTATTAGGTTTTCTCTAAACTCAGATTTATTTTTAACTTTTTATAGAGACTAGTATAGTGAATTCATGTATACGCATATCCAAACTAAAAATGTTCAAACATGATCAGTCTTGTTTTAACTGTACACCCTCAATCCTTATTCACTCTACACACACATTATACACACAAACACACACACAATTTTGCACTAAATCATTCTGAAGAAAATTCCACAATGTCATATCATTTCACCCGTAAGTATTTCATATATTCTAATTTTTATTCTAAATCATGACTTTCCCCTCTTTAATTTAAATTTTCCAAATTCCACATATTGCCCTGAAAATATGTTGTAGGTGTCCCACTCTGGCTCCATCCTTTTTTAAAAAATTGAACAGATAATACCTGCTTATGATAAACAATTTTTTTTAAGTTCTCAGGCAGTAGAAAGGGATTTGCAATGCAAAGTGAATTTTTGTTTTTTCTCATGTTCCAAGTACCTTTACCTCAAAAGTGTTTTTTATGGTTTTCTTTTGAATATTCCAGGTGAACATCATGCCAATTGCAAACAAACAAACAAAATGTCTGAGGCTAGAACTTCCAGCACAGTCAGGATTATGCTGTTTATTTCTAGTGAGTAGAAGTCAGGATTCATATCCATGAAATTTGGTACTGACATTTGCTTTTATCCACTACCCCAGACTTTAACACAGTAAAGAAATGTGCTACTCCTTCCAGGTTATTAAGAACTGGATATTGAATTTGATCAAATTCCTTTTTATTATCTATTGAAATCACTGGATGGTTTTGTCCTTTGATTTATTGATGTAAAATTTCATCTTGTTATTGTTGTTGTCATTCAGGTGCTAAGTTGTGTCTGACTCTTTGTGACTCCATGAACTGCAGCACGCCAGGCTTCCCTGCCCTTCACCATCTCCCTGAGTTCACTCAGATTCATGTCCATTGAGTCAGTGATGCCATTCAATCACCTCATCCTCTGTCGCCCCCTTCTCCTCTTGCCCTCAACCTTTCCCATCATCAGAGCCTTTTCCAATGAGTCAGCTCTTCGCATCAGGTGGCCAAAGTATTGGAGCTTCAACTTCAGCATGTTAAAACCCTTTGTATAATTTCTGAGATAACTAAAATTTAGAATCTCATTTTGTTATATTTTAACATGCTATTGGTCTAAATTTGTTCATTTTTTAAAATTTAGAAAATATTTGTATCTGTATTTATAAGTGCAACTGGGCTATAGATATCTGTTCTATTTTCATTGTATTTTGCTACACAATCTATCAGGAAACTTTCTTTTTCTAACTTTGGAATGATTACTAGTGGAACTAATTTGACCCCTTCTGGAAATGTGAAAGTATTCATAGTAAGACAGGCTAGCCCTGGAGATTTTTTTCACAGGCAATTTTTTGATAGTTTTGAAACGTCTTAAATCAATTTTGATCAATTATATTTTCCTAGAAACCATTTATTTCACTGAAATTTTTCAGGGAAATTTACTTAATATTTACATTTGTAAAAAATAGTCACTACTTTTAAACTTGATTTCAAAGATAAACATGTGTTAATTTTAGATCATTGATTTGAGAAACCGGAAAGCAAATTAAAAAAAATAAAAGTCACATGCATTTCAAGTTTCTTTTAACATTTCAGTCTATAAACTTCATATCTATTTGTCAGACTAGCTGCCTATTTTGCTTAATAAAACATGAAAGGTTTTGTATGTCGTAAGCTTTCAAAAATGTAATTTTAAGCACTGTATAATATCCTATACTACAGATGTAACATATTTATCCAATTTCCTCTCGTTAAACATTTAAGTTACTTCTATTTTTTCCTATGATTAATACTGGGATATATTGCTTTGTAAATACACATATTTATACTCTGTAATTTTTTCCTCAGCATATATTTTTGGAAATAAAGTCGAAGGTTATGAGTACACTTTTACCAACTCTGGCTATTGTATTTCAAATACATGTCTTGTTTCATTTTTTCATCTTTTTCATTACTATTCAGATTAAGCATTTTTTTCAAATATGTATTGGGCATTTATAATTCTTATGCCCATTTTGAGTTGCCTATTCATATTCTTTTCCTATTTTCTAATAGGTGTTCATAATATTATTTTAGATGATTTGTTAACTATATACATCTGAAATAGCTTTACCTAGGTTGTCATATGCTTTTGCTTGTTAATTTCTTGAGGGTACAGGAACTTTTCTTGTTTATGTAGTCTATTAATTCTTTCCCTTTATGCTTTCCCCTTTGCCTTTATACTTAGAAAGGACTTCATTATTTCATTTTATAAAGCTCTTATCTCTTATTATATTCCCTTCCTCATTTCTCATTTTATTTGTTTTTTTGTTCTTGCTTTCCTTTGTATTATTAAATTTGCCAGAGTAAAGACTGTTTTTCTATGGCTTTAATGAGTCATCTCATACATTTAGACTCTGCTTCTCTTTCTCAAATCAATCATTTTTGGTCTTTTATCTATTTAATTTTTCACCAGCTTTTCTTAGGTTTATTGTGCTGTTCATTCGCTATGTTCTTGAAGCAAAGAATTATTCATTCATTTTCATTCTTTCTTGTTTAATAATAAAACAATTTATGGCTTTACATTTCTTTTTCTAAGTGTAGCATTGGCAGCTTTCCATAAGCTTCGACAAAGCGTTGTTTTGTTCTCATTTTACTATTTTCTAAATAGTCCATAACGAAAGTTTTTATTTCCCTTTTGACTCAATAACTATTTATGAGAATTTTTCAATTTATTTATTTATTATCCAGGTTTCTATTATTTTCTTTGTGGTTGTTAGAAATGTTTCCATTTATTTTACTTCTATCAGGGAATTTGGCCTGTAAACTTACTTCTTTTTTTTTTTGGATTGAAGTTCTCTTGACAGTGCAGTAGGTGGAGAGCTTTTGAAAACGTTCAACTAACACTTGAAAAAGTATTTACAGGGAACACAGTTGGATAGGCTACATACCTCCAGTCTTATTAACTCTATTATTCACTTTTTCTCAGTTTCCTTGATGTGTTGAAGGAATCTGAAGTTTGTTAAAGTGAAAGTCACTCAGTCGTGTCCAACTCTTTGCGACCCCATGGACTATACAGTCCATGGAATTCTCCAGGCTAGAATACCGGAGTGGGTAGCCTTTCCCTTCTCCAAGGAATCTTCCCAACCCAGGGATTGAACTCCGGTCTCTCGCATTGCGGGTGGATTCTTTACCAGCTGAGCTACCAAGGAAGCCCAAGAATACTGGAGTGGGTAGCCTATCCCTTCCCCAGCAGATCTTCCAGACCCAGGAATCGAACTGGGATCTCCTGAATTACAAGTGGATTCTTTACTAACTGAGCTATCAGGGAAGCCATGTTAAGCCTCTCACAACTGTTTCTCTGTCAATTTCTCCCGATGTTTCTGAAACAAGTGAAATATTTTGGAGGTTTCATAAAGGTCTATTATATCATCATTGGGGATTTTATTTTTATCATGATAAATTAAAATGATACTCATTCAAAGTAAAAGACTTAAGTTATCATATGCTTTCTTTTTATATGAATCTGTCTTGTTTTCTCTATAACATCTTTTCTAAAGTCAGTATCACCTTGTTAGTCATGATCCATGGAGGTGGACTGGAGTCAGATTTTAGTATCTCTCTCATCTGTGAATCTCTTAATAGGAGATTTAAAGACATACATATAGTGGGAGCATGGTTAGCTCTAACTGGGTCAGGTCCCACTTGTACCCTAGGCTGTGCTTTCAGGGGACTGAGGGATACCTTGGGGACACAGTTCCTTCTGGAAAAGAGAATCACTTGTGGAAAACTACCTACAGGTGGAACTTCCCTGGTGGTCCAGTGGTTAAGATTTCACCTTCCTATGTGGGGAGTGTGGGCTCAGTCCCTGCTTGGGGATTCAAGATCCCACATGCCTCACAGCCAAAGAACCAAAACATAAAACAGAAGTAATATTTCAATGAAAACTTTAAAAATGATCCATATAAAAACATCTTTAAAAGAATACTCAGTTCAGCTGCTCAGTCATGTTTGACTCTTTGTGACCCCATGGACTGCAGCACACCAGGCTTCCCTGTCCATCACCAGCTCCCAGAGCTTGCTCAAACTCACGTCCATCGAGTTGGTGATGCCATCCAACCATCTCAACCTTTGTCATCCTCTTCTCTTCCTGCTTTCAATCTTTCCCAGCATCAGAGTCTTTTCAAAAGAGTCAGTTCTTCGAATCAGGTGACCAAAGTATTGGAGCTTCAGCTTCAGCATCAGTCCTTCCAATGAATATTCAGGACTGATTTCCTTTCAGATTGACTGGCTGGATCTCCTTGTAATCCAAGGCACTCTCAAGAGTCTTCTCCAACACCACAGTCAAAGAGCATCAATTCTTCTGTGCTCAACTTTCTTTATAGCCCAACTCTCACATCTATACATGACTACTGGAAAAACCATAGCTTTGACTAGACAGACCTTTGTTGACAAAGTCTCTGCTTTTTAACATGCTATCTAGGTTGGTCATAGCTTTTCTTCCAAGGAGCAAGTGTCTTTTAATTTTAAGGCTGCAGTCACCATCTGCAGTGATTTTGGAGCCCAAGAAAAAAAAGTCTCTCACTGTTTCCATTGTTTCCCATCTATTTGCCATGAAGTGATGGGACCGTATGCCATGATCTTAGCTTTTGAATGTTGAGGTTTTTTTTTTTTTTTTAATTTTTTTATTAGTTGGAGGCTAATTACTTCACAACATTTCAGTGGGTTTTGTCATACATTGATATGAATCAGCCATAGATTTACACTTATTCCCCATCCCGATCCCCCCTCCCATCTCCCTCTCCACCCGATGGATGAAACTGGAGCCCCTTATACAGAGTGAAGTAACCCAGAAAGATAAAGAACATTACAGCATACTAACACATATATATGGAATTTAGAAAGATGGTAACGATAACCCTATATGCAAAATGGAAAAAGAGACACAGAAATGAATGTTGAGTTTTAAATCAGCTTTTTCACTCTCCTCTTTCACTTTCACCACGAGGCTCTTTAGTTCCTCTTCACTTTCTGTCATAAGGGTGGTGCCATCTGCATATCTGAGTTTACTGATATTTCTCCCGGTAATCTTGATTCCAGCTTGTGCTTCATCCAGCCTGGTATTTCGTATGATGTAATCTGCGTGTAAATTAAATAAGCAGGGTGACAATATACAGCCTTGACGTACTCCTTTCCTGATTTGGAACCAATCTGTTTTTCCATTTCCAGTTCTAACTGTTGCTTCTTGACCTGCATACAGATTTCTCAGGAGACAGGTAAGGTGGTCTGGTATTCCCATCTCTTTAAGAATTATCCATAGTCTGTTGTGATCCACACAGTTAAAAGCTTTGGCATAGTCAATAAAGCAGAAGTAGATGGTTTTTG
The DNA here is from genome assembly GCF_019320065.1 of Cervus canadensis. Taxonomy (NCBI): domain Eukaryota; kingdom Metazoa; phylum Chordata; class Mammalia; order Artiodactyla; family Cervidae; genus Cervus; species Cervus canadensis. The sequence continues at coordinate 42,154,969 of NC_057403.1, forward strand.
AACTCTCTTGCTTTTTCGATGATCCAGCAGATGTTGGCAATCTCATCTCTGGTTCCTCTGCCTTTTCTAAATCCAGCTTGAACATCTGGAAGTTCACAATTCATGTACTGTTGAAGACTGGCTTGGAGAATTTTGAGCATTACTTTGCTGGCATGTGAGATGAATGCAATTGTGCAGCAGTTTGAGCATTCTTTGACATTGCCTTTCTTTGGGATTGGAATGAAAACTGACCTTTTCCAGTCCTATGGCCATTGCTGAGTTTTCCAAATTTGCTGGCATATTGAGTGCAGCACATTCACAGCATAATCTTTTAGGATTTGAAATAGCTCAACTGGAATTCCATCACCTCCACTAGCTTTGCTTGTAGTGAGGCTTCCTAAGGCCCACTTGACTTTGCATTCCAGGATGTCTGGCTCTAGGTGAGTGATCACACTATTGTGGTTATGTGGGTCATGAAGATCTTTTTTGTACAGTTCTTCTGTGTATTCTTGCCACCTCTTCTTAATATCTTCTGCTTCTGTTAGGTCCATACCATTTCTGTCCTTTATTGTGCTCATCTTTGCATGAAGTGTTCCCTTGGTATCTCTAATTTTCTTGAAGAGATCTCCAGTCTTTCCCATTCTATTGTTTTCCTCTATTTCTTTGCATTGATCACTGAGGAAGGCTTTCTTATCTCTCCTTGCTCTTCTTTGGAACTCTGCATTCAAATGGGTATGTCTTTCCTTTTCTCCTTTGCCTTTCACTTCTTTTCTTTACTCAGCTATTTGTAAGGCCTCCTCAGACAACCATTTTGTCTTTTTGCATTTCTTTTTCTTGAGGATGGTCTTGATCCCTGCCTCCTATACAATGTCACGAACCTCCATCCACAGTTCTTCAGGCACTCTGTCTATCAAATCTAATCCCTTGAATCTATTTGTCACGTCCACTATGTAATCCTAAGGGATTTGATTTAGGTCATACCTGGATGGTCTAGTGGTTTTCCCTTCTTTCTTCAATTTAAGACTGAACTTTGCAATAAGGAGTTCATGATCTGTTGCACAGTCAGCTCCTGGTCTTGTTTTTTGCTGACTGTATAGAGCTTCTCCATCTTTGGCTGCAAAGAAATAATCAATCTGATTTTGGAATTGACCTCTTACTCACATATTTCTCCATCTTGGCCCACTGTGGGTCTCGTGTGATACAGAGGGACAGGAAAGGAATGGAATAGGGTTAGAAGACAGAGAGACGGGCAGAGCGAGAGAGCGCTAACATCACTCTCAGCCCTGTGGGGGTGCTGTCTGACCCTCAGACAGCATGGTCTCAGAGCCCGTGGAACACTTCGGGGCTCAAAAGAGAGATGACAACCTTCTCCCGTCATTGCCACACCCACTATGTAGCTCAGGAAACTGGGGTGCCCTAGCGCCTGTGTGAATCCTAGCAGTAATGCCAACTGGACATTGTGGGTGCCCAGGTGGGGAGCTCTGGAGACCAGGGAATGTAATCTGGCAGCTGGTGGGACTTGGTAATGAATCCATGAGGGACTCCCCTAGAGGGTTCAAGAAAATTTGACCACCTGAAGGGAACAGTTCTGGAACCTAGGAGCCTGTGTGTCGAGACAAATGCAAACAAGTGAGTAGTTATTATAATCAGCACCCTATTTGTAGCCCTCCTAGATCAGCAATGCTGAGGGTGGGGAGGTGTGAATTTATCTTCAGAACTAGCATAACGTGTTCTCATTTCTTTCATTTTATCTTGTGTCTTCCATTTTAAATCATGTCATCATTGATCTTCAACTATAAGCTCCCAAAGTTTTTTTTTACTTCTTCCTATTTTCTTCTTTTATGATTTGGAAAGTTAACTTTTTTCCTTTCTAAAAAAAATACTCAAGTTTTTACTATTCAATTTCCAAGAAAGAACTCTAGCCTGAGTTTGAACCAAAGGCTCCCCTGGGGTTTAGGCAAGTCTGGCGAGCTTCAGGGAGGCTTCTGCCAGGAATCTATTTTTGTGCGGGGCTGAGGAGTTTCTTAGGAAAGAAAAATGTATTTTCTCCACATTTATCATCTTCCTTTCATCATTTTCATCTATTTTTCTTTTCTTCTACATCTTGGAGAATTTCTCTAGCTCAGCCCTAGCTTGTCCATGACTTGATATTACATGCCAATTCTGCCTTTTTTTTTCTGTATGAAATCTGGATTTTAATTTTGTGATTGCACTTTTAGTTTCCTTATGGTTCTCCTCGATCTCATTTATCTTTATTGCATCTCATTCTGTTGGTCTTAACTTATTGTCCTCTTAGAGTGTGGTGTTCTAGTTTCATGGAAATCATATGCTCTTGAGAGTATCAAACAGTGCTCTGTAATGATTATTTGCTGCTTGTGCATTGGGTTTTCAAAGTCTGGCTCTTCTTCTGTATCTTCAGGATTCATTTATTCTCTTTCCCTCTTCCACAACATAGGCTTCCTGCCACTCCTGTTTCTCAGGAAAGTTCTCCCCACACAAGGAAGTATTAAATATTTCTGTCCGGTTCTCTGTTCACCAGCATACTGGTCCAGCATACTTGGATTGCTAATCCAAGCTGAATGGCCCGTTAATGTACCCATTTTTACCCTGACTTACCCTAAGTCTTCCCAGGTGGTGCAATGATATAGAATCCACCTGCCAAGCAGGAGACACACGTTCAATCCCTGGGTCAGGAAGATCACCTGGAGGAGGGAATGGCAACCCATTCCAGTATTCTTGCCTGGAGAATCCCATGGACAGAGGAGCCTGGCAGGCTGCAGTCCACCGGGTCACAAAGAGTTGGACACGACTGAAGCAACTTAGCACACGTGCACACATCACGTAATGTACTTGTCAAAGTCCTGCTCATCTTTCCAGGCCCTCTTAAATGCCCTCGTTTTCTCTCTTTAAGCTTTGCTCCTATGTTTTCATTCCTGTTCTGTGTCCTCATGGCACTTGTCCAGGTTTCACGGAGCTTATTACACTGTCTGTTTTAGTTATCATTTAGTTGTCAGCTATCTGTCTGGAAGATGGTAAGTTCCTCAAAGACAAAGAGCTGGCCTTATTCACTCTTGTGTCCCCACCCCTGGCAAAGTGCAAGCTTGACACAGTGCCTGACATAGACTAAGTCACATACAGGTTTGTCGAAGGGGTTGGTGATCTTGTTGATGGGCTCTGATTACATCTTGCACTTGACCCAACTTCTCTTATCACCTTGGTGTCAGAAGCACGGCTCAGGTCAAAGGATCCCAAATGTCATAAGACCGGGCCGTGGTGTACCCCTTTGTAGTTTGCTGATGTTGAGGGCTGGTGCTGGCAAGCTCAGGCCATGAGGCTTCTACCTCTCCTTTTAGATGGCTCCTTACACGTAGTCTGTTCGGCAGTATCAGTGGTGTGTTTCTGGAGAGAGTCTTGTGAATCCCAGGCCTTGAATGTAGCACTCCAGAGTTTGCATAGGATAAGAATGCCCCACTAACTGGCTGTGTGCTTCTGCTCCTGTTTATTCATCTCACTGCTCCCTGATCTCCTTGTCCATAACATGGGGATAATATTAATAGGACCAACCTTGTGGGGTTGTTGTTGGGATTAAATGAGTTACTACACGGAAAGCATGAAGTACAGTGCCAGCTCATGTAATCACTGCATTTCATGTGTGCTCATTCGCTTTAGTCGTGTCTGACTCTTTGCGACCCTATGGACTGTAGCCCTTCAGACTCCTCTGTCCATAGGATTCTCCAGGCGAGAATGCTGGAGTGGGTTACTGTGCCCTCCTCCAGGGATCTTCCCAACCCAGGGACTGAACCTGCGTCTCCTGCATTGCAGGTGCATTCTTTACTGCTGAGCCACGAGGGAAGCCCAATCACTGTATTAGGAATGCAATTACTGTTATCCTTATCAGTGAACATTGATTGAGATTATCTACCTGTGTTAAGAAAGATTCTGAGGTGTTGTCTTGATTCAGCTAGAGAAAACATGTTGTCCAGTGTGCGAGAAGAAGAGGTGGCCCATATGGCCAGTGTTTGCTGGCCTTGCTATAGGTGAGTCAGGAGGTAGATGGGCTCTCCCCAGGGTGAGCACTGGAGGTCATTCCCTGTGGATAGAAACTCCAGAATATCAATAGCAGGACGATCGAGAGAGGAGCTGGACCCTGCCCAGATAGGAGATGAGAGACCACGTATTTGTCATTGTCAAAGACAAGGAGACCTTCCAGACAAGAAAACTCCTTGGAGGTCAAAAGAGGAGTGGTGGCAGGCTACGAGTAGACCTCCTCAGTGGAATCCGTCTTGACTGAGAGGTGCTCACACACAGGGGAGAAGCGTGAGATAGACCAAAAATGGACTCAGAACCAGGCATCAAAATGATTGGCCAGAAAAAACCCAGAAGAAATGCCCCATAGAAGTGATTTAAACTACCATGAGGGTGTGACTCTCTGTGAGTCTACCAGTGTGTCTATCCACATGTACTATACTCTTTTTACATGCTTCACTATTTTGCGTCTTTTGGGGAATTCTTTTCTGCAAAGCCAAAGGGCCAGAGCCTCATCACTGACCACTGGTCTAGTGACTAGTATTCAGCTCTCACAGCCACGACCCGACCTTATTCTCTGGCCAGGAACTGAAACCCCGCTGCAGGCTGAGGCACTAGAAAATGGAAAAGTTATTATGTTACTAGGTACTAGGGGAATGTGGTGTAGATCTGGCAGCTTCTAAACAATTTCCAGAGTTTGGTTCCAAGGAGAGGTCAAAGGAGTTCTTAATCCCTCAGAGGAGAAACGAACGAGTGTACATGCACACATATTCACACACCTCATGCGTGCCACACACAATGGGAGGAAGGCAGCGCCTTTAATTTGTGACCCATGTTTTCTTAGCCTCTGTGCCCTTTGCCAGCTCTCTGTGTAGTGAAGTAAAGGGTTAAGTGCCTCGGGAGAGGCTCTGGGGGCCCCTTTTTGCATACGAACATTTCCATGTTAATAGAACATTTAAGGGAAAATGCTCTCTGTCAATTGATTGTATAAATATTTTATCTGGAGTAAGTGGCAGCCAGGAAGGTCTTTCTAAGACTTTTCCCAGAGAGCAGTGTGAAGGATAAAATTAGGACGTCGTTGTGGAAAGAAATAAGACACAACGGGGAGTTACAGACACTTGATCCAAAGTGTAGAAAATGGTCCCCTCACCCCTGTGCAGCCCAGAGCCTGGGCCGATTAAATCCATAATGGAATGAGTAAGTTTGGGCCGCATAAATTTGTCTCCCTTTCTCAGGAATCCTGCCCGCCGACCAGCTAGATTAATGGCCAGGAGCCTTGCACATAATGAAGTGCGCTACCCTGGCACCCGCTCATGAATTTATTATGGTGTCCACAATTGGGCTGGATGGCGGAGACATCTTTATAAATCCTGCATTTAGAGCTGCCGAGATGAGCGCTTCTCTCCTAATGGCGAACCTGATTTATCACCAGGGGCCCTGCTCCTCAGCCAGGCCCCTCCCTGGCACTTCCCGAAGGAAATACAGGTCATCTTGCTGATGGAAATGAAATGTGAAGGTAATTAGAGGATGCCAAATGGAGATGGGAAAGGGGGCACCATGGACATTTTAAATATGTTGGTCATCTTTTTCCTTGGAGCAATTATATCAGGCTGATTTATTTTTACAGTTTATAATCACTTAACTACCTGTGGCTGGAGAATTTTTTCTTTAACCTCAAGCTTTGGAGCAAGAGACAAGCTTTTGATTTCTCTTTCTTAGGATGGTTAAAGGGGAATTCATTCCGAGCGCCTGGGGCTTCTGAGTCGCTTTGCAGCTCTGTAGTCAGAGTCACTGGCTGCTGGGAGAGTCCCAGTCAGTCTGTCCCTGGGGCACCCTAGTTGTGCGGAGCCCTCAGCAGCTTTTGAGACCCATCCCAGGTAAAGATGTAACAATACCTACTTTTTCTGGAAGGTCATGGGGGCTAGTCCATGACAGGCGGAAGAACAGGGCTGTCCAAAATGTCGTAGATTCCAGTCCTGGGTCCTTCACTTTCCTGGCCAGCTGATTCTGGAAGTCTTACCTCTCTAAGTCTCAGTTTCTCCATCCATAAAATATGTGTTATAACCATAATGATATCTTCCTTAGGCTGCTAGGAAATTATCTGGGAAAATGTTTGCAAACTCTTAGTGTAGTGTCTGTCACATACTAACCACCCAGAAATGATAGAAAATTATAAAATAATCAGAGTCACTACATCCAGGGGTTGAACCCAGTTTTCCTGCATTGCAGGCAGATTCTTTACCATCTGAGCCTCCAGGGAAGCCCCATAACTAGATCAGCCCATATTTAATTTGAGAATTAATTATGTTCTAGATGCTATGAATATAGACTGAAGGCTCTACCAGTCACCGGGCCCTCTCTGTTAGGGGAGAAGTTAGTGGCGTAATGACAATTTCAATACAGAGCTGCAGAGTCAGGGACAGTAAGAACAAGTATGATGGGAACACTGTGGAGGAGTCCTGAACCCTAAGAGTAGTCTTGGAGATGCTGTATCAGGGAGGGTTTCTTGGAGAAGAATGCACACAGCATTTTTTTTTGTATAGTATCTTATTTAATCTTCACAACAGTCTTATGGGGTGGACAATTTATAGATGAGGAGATGGGGAGCAGAGAGGCAAGGAGACGTGCAGAAGGCAGCACAGAATACCAGAGAGAGCCCTGGACACAGGATCTACTGACCTGGATTTGAATCTTGTCAGCGTGTAGACTTTGTACTAGTTGGTGATGCCCTTGCCACATAAAATCTCACATGTTAAATGACCTGCTCATTTTTCCATTTAATATAAGTTAAATATAATTGTCTAAGAGAGTGGTTGAGATGCAGTTAACTGGGTAACATTGTATGTGTGTGTGTGTGTGTGTGTGTATCCCAGTTGGTGTTAAGAGTTTTCACTTTTGGTTTTCAACAATTATTTTATGATATGTGTTTTTCTTTGAAATTAATCTGCTTGCAGTTTGCTGCACATCTTCAATGTATCTCTTGATATTTTCTGCAGTCTTGCCAAATTTTCAGCCATTTATCTTTACAAATACCTCTTTCTCTCTATTTTCTATTGTTCTCCATTTTTGGATCTTTTCAGACTGGGTATTTTCTACCCACATACATTCCAGACCATTAATCCTCTTTCTGGCAGTATCTAAATCTTCTGTTAAATCCATTTATTAAGCTGCTAATTTTTGCTATTACATTTTTTCCCTGTAGAGCTCTTATATGATTTTTAAAATATAGATTCTAGTTCTTTGGTCAAATTTCTAATTTTATTTTCTTTAACATAGGAATCAAAATCATTTTCAAGTCCATATCTGATAACTCCAATATTTAGATTACCTTGGAATCTGTTTTATGGTTTTTCTTATTGTTTTGGTCCAGCTTCCTGGTATGCCTGGCAAATTTCTGATGAACAATCAGATATTGTGTATTAAACACTGTAGATGTTCTGACCGCTGTTTGCTTCTTTAGGGAGTTTAGCTTCCGGCAGTCAATTAGAGTCCAATCAACCTTAGTCCAATCAGGTACTGAGATGACTTGAGGTTGGGGCTCAGCTTCTCCATCCTCTGCCTCTTGGAAAAGAGGTAGAGAATGAAAATGAGATAGAGCGTTGCCTCAATGTGTTTCTCTTCTCTTTGGGATCATGGTTCCTCATGTCTTGGCTGCGTGCTGTTTCTTTGAACCCTTCAAACAGAACTCAATGGCTTATCCAGTTTTTAAAGCTATTCTCATGGAAGGGTCATCTGCTACAAACTCAAAGCCAGAAGGAGAAGTCTAACATACATTATGCTTTTTCAGTTTTCTTTTCATATTTGGGTACATGTCATTTTTACTCTTGTCCAAACTGATTTTCATAGGCTCTTTACAAGTTTCTAGGGCCTGTATTCTGCAACTTACCAACTGAATAAGATTTAATAATGATAATAAAAATAACTTAAAATTTATTTATTTATTTATTTATTTTTGGCTTTTCTGGATCTTTGTTGCTACACAGACTTTTTCTCTAGTTGTGGTGAATGGGGACTATTCTCTCTGGTTGCGGTGGCGCAGGCTTCTAATAGTGATGGTTTCTTTTGCTGCAGAACACAAGCTCTAGGTAGATGGGCTTGGTAGTTGCAGCTCTTGGGCTCTAGAGCACAGGCTTAATACTTGTGGTGCAAGAGCTTAATTGCTCCGTGGTGTGTGGGATCTTCCCGGATCAGGGATCAAACTTGCATCTCTTGCTTTGAAAGGCAGATTCTTTACCACAGAGCCACCAGGGAAGCCCCAATAACTAATTTTATTCAGTGCTTATTATATGCCAGAAATCATTTTAAATGCTTTGCAGATGTTAATTTATTGGATCATCATCATTAAGTCCATTTCAAAGGTGGAAATTGAGGCACAGGTTGTGTGGTAGCCAGCCTCCAAGATGGCCCCAAATACAGCCTGTCTCCTGGCTGCTGTCACACTGCTCATTAATCTTCTTGCACATTGTACCAGGCTTGATCTGAATGACCAGTAAAGCAGGGCAGAAGTGATGGTATGTCACTGCAGAGACTAGGTTATAAAAGGCACTGTGGCTTCTGTCTTGATTGCTTGCTGCTGACACACTCCATTTCTCACATGTCACTTGTTTTCTCTCTTGGACCCTTTGCCTTAGAGAAGCCATCTGCTATATCACAGGTAGTCCTCTTTTATAGAGAGGCTCACTCGACAAGGAACTGTTTGAGGTCTCCTGCTCTCAACCAAGGGAATGAGCTTGGGAGTACCTACCCCAGCCCCAGTCAAGCCTTCAGATGACTGCAGCCCCAGCCAACAGCATGATGACAACCTCAGAAGAGCCTGAGCTAGAAGCACCTAGCTAAGTCACTGCTGCTCAGAAACTGGGTGAGATCAGCCGTGTTTGTGGTCTTCAACTGCTACGTTTTGGGGTGGTTTGTTATGCAGTGGTGGGTCATTAATCCAGAGAGGTTTTAAAAAGTTCGCACAGATAGTATATAGCTGAGTGGGATTAACTTGGGAAAATCAGGCAAACTATTGTGGAAAAATAAAAGACTACAATCTGAGCATTTAAACCAAAAAAATGTAGAGTTTAAAAACAAGATTCTGTTGTTTTTAAGGACTGAATTATGGGAAGGAGGGAGGGAGTGCTCACCTGCCAGAGGCTGGGGGCTTCCTCACCCTTGTTCCTTAATGCATCTGACTTTTTCTTTTTGGACAACTTAAGGTCTCATGAGAGAAACTCCTGGCTAAAAGCCAAGATGAAAACAGAACCTTCAGTCCTATGACTGCAAGGAACTGAATCCTACAAACAGCTTGGACGAGCATAGAACCCAGCTATGTTGTATCAAGACTTTGAAGCCATGGTAACTCTGAGATGGTAAATATGATAATTGAAACCATTATGTTTGTGGTTAGTGCTATATAACAACTAAGGCTTAAAACAAAGTTAAAATGTGCCACTTGATTTTTCTAAATCAATCAAATAATATAATAAGTTTCTATTGATGGATTCCTTTCCCCATTTGAAATCAGGGATGATGGCTGAAAATCACAATTCTTGAGTCTCTAGAATTTCAAGATTCCCCCAGATAAAGTAGTTATTAATAGCTCAATTTGCAAATTCTGGGTGTTTTTCAATTGTATAGAGCTGGGAAGGGAAGCTGAATTTCAGGGTCTATCCCAGAGTGATTTTTGCCTGGCAGCACTAGTTAATGATTTGGTGGTCCTGGGTCTATTAAATTTCATCCAATATCTTGAGAGCTGTAGGGATGTCTGAAAATTACAGGCTTAAAAATAGCTAAAACTATGCTTTAAAAAGAATTTTAACAGAAATGTTTAGGAAATCTTAAAGGGCTTCTGTCAAATCCAGGGCTCCAGAAGACACAGGCAGAATCCCAAATTGGCAAATTACCCAAGGACCTTCCAGCTGCACATTTTTAATTGCTTTGAAATTATTTTAGAGTGCTTTAGCCCTTGTTTTACACTACCTTAGAAAGTCACTGGGTTATAAGTATTTATACACACACATACACACACATATGGTATTATATATGTGTATGTGTAAATATACACTTCCCTGGTGGCTCAGATGGTAAAGAATCCACCTGCAATGCAGGAGAACCTGGGTTTGATCCCAAGGTTGGGTTCTTCCCCTGGAGAAGGGAATGGCTACCCACTCCAGTGTTCTTGCCTGGAGAATTCCATGAACAGAGCAGCCTGGGGGCTACAGTCCAAGGTCTCGCAAAGTTGGACATGACTGAGCAACTAACACACACACACGTAAATATATGAGGCATTACACATGTGTGTATACATATGTATGTGACTGAACAAGTCACTAAGTTGTCTCTGACTCTTTGCAACACCATGGTTGGCACACCAGGCTTCCCTGACCTTCACTATCTCCTGGAGTTTGCTCAAACTCATTGAGTCAGTGATGCCATCCAACCATCTCATCCTCTGTCGTCCCCTTCTCCTCCTGCCTACAATATTTCCCAGCATCAGGGTCTTTTCCAATGTGTCAGCTCTTCGCAACAGATGGCCAAAGTATTGGACCTTCAGCTTTAGCATCAGTCCTTCTGAGAATATTCAGGGTTGATTTGCTTTAGAACTGACCGGTTTGATCTTACAGTCCAAGGGACTCTCAAACGAGTCTCAAAGGTATGTATATGTCATATATGTATGGTATTACAAGTGTGTGTCCATTCTAGAAGGAGAGACAAGATCTGAGTAGGAGGTGGAGCTAAGGGCACTGAGGAACACAGGTTAATGTGTGTCTGTGTATATATATAATTATTTGAGAATTTAGTTGTTAATGTAGTCAAGTTAAACTTTAATCCTCAGCTGAATTTTCATTTTATATTTGGTGAAGAAGATCATCTCATCAGGGAGGCCAAAGAGATTTGATATCTGTTACAGCTGCCCTGGAAATCTGATTCCAGGTATGCAAAGAAATACAGTCTGAGAAGGAATCTAGAATAGGGTCTTTCAACCTCAGGATTATTGACACTTGGGGGTGAGATAATCCTTTGTCCTAAGCGGTTGCCCTGTGCATTGTAGGATGTTTGGCAGCCTCCCTGATCTCTACCCAAAAGATTCCAGTAGCACTCCCCATTCTACCCTACCCCACTTCCTAATCATGATCATCAAAACCACCCCAAGATGAGAACTTCTGCTTGGAAGAAACTGAGCTTCCAGCTTATAGCAACTGTTCCTGGAAATAACAATTTCTTCTTTTAGACCTCTGTTGCTTGGCTCTTGGGCTTCCCTGCTGCCTCAGCAGTAAAGAACCCGCCTGCCAATGTAGGAGACACAGGTTCGATCCCTGGGTCGGGAAGATCTTCTGGAGAAGGAAATGGCAATCCACTCCTGTATTCTTGCCTGGGAAATTCCATGGACAGAGGAGCCTGGTGGGCAACAGTCTGTGTGGTTGCAGTAAATCAGACACAACTGAGTGACTAAACAACAATATCTGGCTCTTAGTATTTAGGAATCTTTAGTTCTTTCAAGCAGGACATTTTTGTTGAACTCTAGACTACAGCAGATATTACCCCCAGATCATGTGATTTCAAAAATTCCAATTTCAGGGATGGAGAAACAGAGACCCAGAAAGGGGAAGGAGCTTACACAGGGGGACATAGAATCAGGGTTGGGATGTGAACCTTTGCCTGGTTGATAATCTCCCCCATCTTCTCTGTCTACCTGTCTCTGTCTCTCTTTTATACACACACACACACACACACACGCATACCCTTATCCTGTCCCCCTACCCTAGGAGTCCGCATGGATAGGGGCTAACACACATTCAAGGCAAGAAGGGAGGCGCTGTTCCATCGAGTAATCAAATACACATAAAAGCTCTTTGTGAACTATAATTACGTTTGTTCGCTCCTTGGGTTGATTTATTTTTTATTTTAATTGTCAGCCCTGCTCCACCATGATGCTAATAGAAATGTTATTGCAGCCAATATGTGCTAAAATGATGTCTAAAGATTATTAATGAGAGCAATAAGAAGGTGTCTTCATAATAAGTCAGCATTAACAGAGTAATTCATTTTACCTGATGTAATTGGATTGTAGTGTTTCAATAGCTCGGGACTTCCTCCTAATTGGGATTAGCTGCAGCTTCCTCCTTTTAGGAGAACATTTAACTCTTCCTCTTCTACTTTCCAGTTTTTTATGGAGTAATTAAATGTGGACTGTGGGACATTTCTGAAGAGGGAGCCAAGATGTGAGGGGATGTTGGGTGGGAGGGGACGGCGAGGAGTGCAGGCCGCTGGCTGGGGATCCTGGCCCTCTCCTCCTTCCTTCGGCTCCCTCTCCTCCTCCGCCCCCTACTTCCCCTCTTTCTCCTTTTCCCTCCTTCCTTTCTTTTCCTCCTCCCCTGACTCAGTTTCCTCAACTCCTCCTCTTCCTGCCCTTTGGATCTCCCCTCCTTTCCAAGTGAGTCTGGGATCTTAAGAGTGTCAGAGACCTGGGGCTAGGATTGTGCTGAGAGAGACAGGGTTTTGCCAGAGTTGCTCTTTCTTGGAAACATGGTGCCTATGAGGAGAGAAACTCATCTCTAGACTCTACTTGGTACCAGGATTCAGGTCAGACGCTCTGCTTTTCCTGTTTCACTGAATTGTCTCCATCACTTTGGAAAAACCTCAGCGTCCTTGCTTTTCTGGTGAAGCAATCAGGGCTCACGGACAGAATCCATGATGCCCACCTGCCCTGCCTGCCACCTGCTCAAGGAGCCAGGAACACTGGGGCACATTTCCCCAGACTGTGGGCCTCATATACCAGGAAAGGACTTCACCGGGTGCCCGCCAGGAGTTTTTACAGAATAGTTACGAGTGACTTCTGTGGGCATTAGGATGAAAATGGGCTTAGCACATCAAACCCTTTCAGTGCAAATTCATCTAAGTAAAAACTGAGTCAAAAGGTCAAAACTAAGGAAATCTTTGGAATGTATGGTCTGTAGTTAATAATAATGTAATAATATTGGTCCATACAATTTTAACAAACTTACATTTTAATTTTAACAAATGTCCATACTAATGTAAGATGCTAATCAGAGAACTGAATGTGCCATCTGTGCAACATATGTAAAGTTACAATTTTTCTGTAGATCTAAGACTGTTTTAAAATTTAAAGTTTAAAATATAAAAAACAAAGTACTTATTGAAAAAAGAGAAAAGTGAGTCAATATAAGGAAGAGCATTAAGTAAATATATATTATATATAATATATGGGCAAGTTTGACACTTCAGTGGGACCATACAGCCTGACCTCTTTCACTGGATCAATCTCTGTTCTCTCACTTGCATCAGCAGAAACCAACTCTACCTTATTTAAGGAGTGGAGGAATTATTGGACAGATATTCCTGGCTAGGGCCATCTGCACCTTTGCACTGAGTACCAAGGTCAGGGATGGGGACTCAGGGCCCCTAGAGATTGTCATTAAATAACTCTACAATGAGCAGAAAAGCTAGTGGCAGCGAGTCATCACAGTGATAACAGTCATCTTCATCATCATTGTCTTTATAGCGACCAGCACATACTGAATGGTTACCATGTGCCGGGGCACTCAGCACCTGACATTTAACCTTTACAGTCTATACAACAGTTATCTTTATTACCTGATCTTAATTATGTCTGCCGAGGCACAGAGAGCATGAACAAGTCACTCAAGCTCACACGGCATTGCCAGGCAGCCTGGAGACACAGGCTGGGATGAAGGCTCAGAGCAGGGAGGCCAGGTGGCAGTCAGGACGCAGCTCAGTCTTGCCAAGCCTCAGTCCTGATCGCTATAGCAGCCCCATGGCCTCTGCTGACCTTTGATCAGGATGACCTTTGATCTTCTATTACCAGAAGAGCTGCCTACTCTGTGCCCTACTTGGGATCATGAGCACCCCTCCAGGGATATGGCTAGACATTTGTGTTTGGCTAGAAATGTGGGTCGGAGAAGGCAATGGCACCCCACTCCAGTACTCTTGCCTGGAAAATCCCTCGGACGGAGGAGCCTGGTAGGCTGCAGTCCATGGGGTCTCGAAGAGTCAGACACGACTGAGCGACTTCACTTTCACTTTTCACTTTCATGCATTGGAGAAGGAAATGGCAACCCACTCCAGAGATCTTGCCTGGAGAATCCCAGGGACGGAGGAGCCTGGTAGGTTGCTGTCTATGGGGTCGCACAGAGTCGGACACGACTGAAATGACTTAGCAGCAGCATCAGCAGCAATGTGGGTGTCCAGCTTCTACAGTGTGATGTGGACTCTGCCTTAAGCTCAGGGTGTAGAATTCCTGAACATGGCTGTTCTCAAACCTTTTGATCTCAGGACCCCTTTGCATTTGAAAAAATTATTATTATTGAGGAGCTCAAAGATCTTTTGCTTAGGTAAAATATATCTATTGATTTTTACCTTGTTAGAAGTTAAAAATGAGATATTTATTCACTGATTTATTTAAATGTAACAGTAATGAACTCACTGTATGCTTATATAGATAAGCAAATTTAGTGAAATATGTCTTACTATTTTACATTTTTGCACTTCTTAACTATCTGGCTAAACAGACTCTCATTTGCTTTTGCTTCAGTGTGTTGTAACATCCCAACCTTGTGTAATCTGTGGGAAACTTCCCTTGTATACCTGTGAGAAAATAATTTTAAAATGTCTTAGTATCACAGTGAAAACAGTGGCTGGGTTTTAGGAACCCCTTAGGGGTTCCCTGACCTCAGTTTGAGAACCCCTGCCCTAATACACAGAGCAACTCCAGGGATCAGAGAAAAGTCAATACTTAGGTCATGTCCCCTGCAATTATGACCTTCCTGAGGCTGAACTCCTCCCCCTCTCTCTGCCCTAAATGTGGGCATGGCTTTCATAGTATGTCACCCTGATACCCTGAGGAGTCATCTGTAGAAAGCATGGGACAATAAGGGGATTTTCCTGACCCCTTGGTATCTCATTAATGCTGGGAGGAAGCTTGTCCTTTATTCACTGTGGCCCTACTGTGTTCTGGGCACAAAGCTGGCTCCGGCAACAGAAAAATGGATGTGGCATTTCTCCATCTACTCCAAGCTGATCCCACCTCCCCAGTTAGGTGCTGTAATTCAACAAGGGCTGCTGGGGACCCCAAGGAGGGAGGGGCTTCTTGTGCCTGGGAAGGGACACAGGCTCTCTCTGCAGAAATACTCTTCCCCAAGGCCCCTTTCAACTTCAGGGCTGCCCCAACATCCCCTTCAACTCTGGAAACCTTCATCCCCTCTGCACTCACCTCTGCACAGGGCAAGCTGCTTAAGCATCACTGTGATTCCAAGTCCATCAGATGAGGGCAAGTGGGAAGGGCGGGAGACTCAGTATTCCAGGGAGCAGCCCTCCACCAGTGACAGATGGGGAGCTGATCCTTCAGTCCCTTACCCCTGGGATGGGAGAGCTCTCAGGAGCAGCCCCTATAGTGACTCTGAGGCCCTCCAGGAACCTCAGGGTCACCTACTCAATTACACACTCTTGGTGAGGTCCCTTCCTTTCTGAGACTTCCCTGGGGTCTCAGACAGTAAAGAATCTGCTTGCAATATGGGAGACCTGGGTTTGATCCCTGGGCTGGGAAGATCCCCTGGAGAAGGGAATGGCTACCCATCCCAGTATTCTTGCCTGGAGAATCCCATGGACAGAGGCTACAGTCCATAGGGTCACAAAGATCAGACCCAACAGAGCGACTAACATTCCCTTCCTTGCCTCACTTCCCCACTCTCCTGCTGGTACTTTCCGGGACATTCCTCAAATAAACGTTTTCCATTTGAACCCTTATCTTAGGGTCTGCTTCTGGGGGAGCCAGGAGGTACAGTTTAATAGCTTTTCCAGTTCTCCAGTACAGGATGCCGCTCAGTTTAACGTGGCACATTTGTGTGATGATATCTTTAACGTCTGTGTCCCCACAAGGCTGTAAGTACCTTGGTGAGGGAACCTAGACTCTGCTCATTCTTGAATCATAAGTACTGAGCACGGGTCTTGGCACATGGCTGTCCCTTGTGAAATGTTTGTTGACTGACTGAATAAGCAAATGACTGAGCAGACGGAATCACACCATATGCCAGCTGTCCTAGAAAATCTAGCCACCTTTGTCACAGAAACACTGTTTCTAGGTCAAGGCTGGCAGAGGTTTTCTACAAAGGACCAGATAATAAATATTTCAGGCTTTGGTGTCATACATTCTCAGCTGCTCTCGTAACTTCTCAGTATTTCTGTTGTGGCATGAAAGCAGTCATAGGCAATGTGTTAACAAATGGACATGCCTGTGGTCCAATAAAACTTTATTTACAAAAACAGATAGGTTGATTAGGCCTGAGGGCCGCAGTTTGCTGATCTCTGAGTGTGTGTTTAGTTGTGTCCAACTATTTGTAACCATGGACTGTAACCCACCAGTCTCCTCTGTCCATGGGATTCTCCAGGAAAAAATACTGGAGTGGGTTGCCATTTCCTGATCCAGAGGATCTTCCTGACCCAGGGGTCGAAACTGCGTCTCCTGCATTAGCAGGTGGATTCTTTGCCTCTGAGCCACCTGGGAAGCCCTTGCTGATCTCTAGTCTAGGACAAAGATGTTAACTGTTCCATGTGGGGTGTTATTTAAAAGTATTACGATCGGTTCTTGTGGGGAACACTTGTCTTCCTTTTGAGAACCCACCTCCACCCCACTCAGGAACCTCACCTTTCCCCACTCTCCATGTCCATGGGACTCTTCTGAAGAGTGAGAGCAGATCACCTCAGGGCCTTAGGTCCTTGACTCCATCCCTCTCCCCATATCTGGTGACTGGCTGCCCTGTTGGTTTCTGCAGCTGTTCTCATAGCCTGTTCTCTGACCTTGGTCAGGGCCTGGGTCCACTCGTGTGGACCCAGTCAGCCCTGTCTTGGCTGTGTTGCTTTGTGGAACCTCAAGTCACACCCTCCATCTTAGTCTGTCCTTGTGCTATTCATTTGGAGGCCTCTCCAGTCAGGTCCCCTTGCTCCTAACCTGGCCCCCTCCCTGTAGATCTGTATTAGTCAGCTCAGGCTGATTAACAAACACCACAGACTGGGTGGCTTAAACAATTGATATTCATTTTCTCACAGTTATGGAGGCTGGACGTCTTAGCAAAGTGCTGATGGGGCTTGTTTCTTCAGAGACCTCTCTCCTTGACCGCCTTTTTGTCTGTGTGGGAATTCCTGGTGTCTCTGGGTGTGTTCAAATTTCCTCCTCTTGTAAGGACACCAGTCATGTTGGATAAGGACCCACCATATGACCTCATTTTAATTGAATCACCTCTTTAAAGACCCTATCTCCAGATATAGCCACATTCTGAGGTACAGGGGTCAGGACTTCAACATATACATTTTGGGGGATACAACTCAGTCCGTAACAAGGTGTGTTGGCCAAGTTCCACATTCCCCACTGAAAATTCTGGATCCCTATGCTGCTCAATGGAAGTAAGTGGACCCGACATTTAACTCAGGTCTCTTTCTAACAATATCATGCTTTCATTATAATTCTACTGCATTACTTTGCATTGGAACAGGGCCACCCCTGATTAGTGATCTCTGATTTCCAAGTGGGAAACGGGACACCAACTCTCCCAGTTTTATCTTTCTCCTCAGCCCAACACCCTCATCTCTGGAATTTGGGCCTAGAGGGAGGAATCTGGGCATATCCTATTGCTTTATTTTTTAAATTTCATAACAACATTGTGGATAACAGTATTTGGAACTAGTGGGCCTGGCTCCTAATCCAACAAGATCTTTAACCTTTTAGTATTTAGTTTCCTCATCTGTAAAATGGGATAACAACTGTAATTATCCCAAAGTTGGTTGTGAGGATTAAATTAGTTAATAGCTATAAAGTGCATAGAACTTTAACATATCTTAATTAATACACATGCATACACTTATATGGGGCTTCCTTGGTGGTTCAGACAGTAAAGAATCTGCCTGCAAGGCAGGAGACCTGGGTTTGATCCCCGGGTGGGGAAGATCCCCTGGGGAAGGGAATGGCTACTCACTTCACTGTTCTTGCCTAGAGAATCCCACGGACAGAGCAGCCTGGTAGGCTACAGTCCATGGGGTCACAAAGAGTCAGACACGACTGACCGACTAAGACCCACCCACACACATAAACACTTATAATACCTATAAAGTGTCTAGTGCACAAATAACCCTCAATATATGTCACCATTAGTATCCTGACTTCTGTCCTCTGCCCCTGCTCACCTTGCCCAGGGCCAGAAGGGCTACTGCTATTGCCTTTCCTGTGTCTCGGGGACTCCTCGTCTCTCATATCTGTCCTTTCCCAGTGGTTTTCCCCACTCCGCTGGGGCCATGATGGTGTGGTGGAGCATGTTTAGTGGTTGTGGTAGGGAAGCATATAAAAACATGTTGATTTAATATCTAAAAAAACCAGCCTTATTATATGAGTATGCCAGGCACTGGGCTAGTCATATAAGAGCACAGACTTTGAACAAAAGGACACGGTTTCTCCCTCATAGAACGCTATGTAGAACATTTTTCAGTGCTGGAGGCATATCAGACAGACCAAGCTCAAATCCAGGCTCTGACCTTCACTACCTATGTGTCCTGAGCACATTGCTTTTTCTCTCTGAGCCTCAGTTTACTTATCTGTATATTGGGATAATGCCAGAGGTGTAAGACAGTGTATATAAAATGGGTTCAAGCAGAATAGGTATTAAATAATACTATAGGTAAGTTCAATGGTCTAATGATATACCTGAACGTGTAGCTAAAGAGGCTGCTACAGTGCCTGCTATGCACATAGTAAGCACAGCTTCTGAAATGCTTGTGGGCGTATATACAAGACGGGGCTTATACAATGCTGAATTGGTACTAGCCATTTCTGTTGCAGGGGAGGAAATTGGAACAACCCAAATGTCAGATGTAAGCCTGGAACCGAAGTCACTGCCCCCAGGGAAATTAAAACTGCACCCCACCCCTCCCACTCCAGGGAACCAAGGGAGTTGGAACAGCATCTCTTGATTGCTGAGCACAGAGGACAGAGCAGTCTGTCTGTCGGCTGTGCATTTAGGATCAAAAAAAATAGGAATCAATGTTTGGGGCCATCAAGATGCCAAGGAGAATTCATTGCCAGGCAAAACCTAGGCTCTGTCCAAAAGCCACTTGCAAAGACTACAGGGAAGACATGGTGGTCGCCAGCCAGGCCTTGTGAGATGGGGGTTTGCCTTCTTCCATTTGCCATCAACCTGGCATGTCTGTGGTGGTCTTTGGAGTCTGGCGTTGGAAGATGTTGAGGCCTGGGGAGTGAGGAGTCTCTGGGTTTCAATTCTGAGACATATTTCTTTCTTAGAGGTCGCTGCAGGAATCAGCAGTGTCTGGACTGGGAACACAGAAAGGAAGTGGGGCCCCCACCCCACCTCCCCACTCCCACCCCCCCCCCCGACGACTGCCACAGCTGTGATGCTGAGCCTCCGATGGTCCCGCTATTGATCCCCCCCTCCCATAATGAACTGTAACAACAACTCCATTACTCTGTGCTCACCCATTGGCCAAGGATAATATAAAATTAGCCAGCGTGCATGGGGGCCTCTTAGGATCGATTTCCCTACTCAGATTACTTGTTACGAAAGAATAGAGCTGTCTCCCCCGTAATTGAACAAGTTAACTCCTTGTCTCATAAAATGTAAGCCAGTATTGATTGGCTGTTGTGGCTACAGAGGGGGGCTTGGAGAGGGGTGGGAGCACCGGGGTGTGGGGATGCTCTTCCCCTCCCCTCCTCGTCATGGTCCCCCAAGCTTTAGATGTTGGGGCATCAAACCTGAGGCTGCATCGTTGGTCTGAATAGTTATGGGGAGGGGATCTCTGAGCCCCAGTTTCACGCCCTGATTCCCCACCTCTCCAAGCCAAGGACGTTTATGCTTGTCAGAACACTTGGGGCTCTGGACTTACACAAATCTGGTTTCAAATCCTAGCTCTGTCAAACACTAGCCTTGTGACCTTGGACCTGGTACCAGACCCTTCTGTTTATGGGGTTTAGTAGCAGTAGCCACCTTAGAGGTTATTGAAGAAGATCAGAGGAGCTAACTCAGGTACAATGCCAGGCACGCAGGCAGGCAAAGGCACCGATAAACAGGAATGGCCATTGGTGCTCTTGTGCTTGTTTTAATTTATGTCAGTAATAGAAACCCATCAAGGGAAGGTGTGAACGTAAGACACACACATGGTCTTCTGTTGGGTGGGTGAGAAGAGACTTTAAGGTCTGGTGGGACAAAGTCCAGTTCTAAATGCCTCTGACCACCTTTCAAGTGTGGTCAGAAACCACAGGCGTTGTGATGGGCAGGATTATTCTGACATGTTTTCAAACTGGAGAGATGACTTTGCCGCTCAAGGAAGGAAGGGACTTGTTTTGCGGACCACATCAGCTCACCAGCCCCACCTGACCCCCACCTCCACCCCCTCAAGTGTCAATTACAGCCTTATCACCTCACAGCATGTGGTCAGTGAGGCCACCTGCCCCCAGGAGAAGGCTCAGGTTTGTTGAATTTGGAAACATTTCCCAAGGCCTGCACAACAAGCAGCAGTGAACAGTGTGTGCCCAGGAAAATGTAACATTCAAGGCTGTCATCTCCTACTGACTTTGGCTGGGATGTCAAAAGGGAGAAGGAGGCAGGAGGTGGTGAAGAAAGGATTTAAAGAGCAGCCTAGGCCCCAGGTCTGGGTTCATGGTGTATGCTCATGGAAAATAAGAGCCATCTATTACAGTATCGACAGATTTTTGTCTTTACCTAGATGTGAGGTAGAAGATTCATTCTACAACTAGGAAGAACAGTAAATTTACTCAGAAATGACCTTTATTTATTTTTGGCTACTCTGGGTCTTTGTTGCTGCCTGCGGGCTTTCTTTAGCTGCAGGGCATGGACTTCTCATTGTTGCGGCTTCTCTTGCTGTGGAGCATAGGCTCTAGGGCACCTGGACTCAATAGCTGTGGCTCAAGGGTTCCAGAGCTCGGGCTCAGTAGTTGTGGCGCATGGACTTAACTTCCCCCTGGCATAAGGAATTTTCCTGGACCCGGGACTGAATTCCTGTCCTCTGCATTTGGCAGGTGGATTCTTAACCCCTGGATCACCAAGGAAGTCCAGGAATGACTTCATTAGCCTTGCAATTTGGGAATTTTTGTTCTAACAGTGATGATGTCGGTAAAAATAATACCAACATTTACTCTGTGGGCTTACTATATGCCAATCTTTGTTTCTTTTTTTTTTTTAATACTGGCCATTTTTAAAGTCTTTATTGAATTTGTACAATATTGTTTCTGTTTTACCTTTTGGTGTTTTGGCCACAAGGCAGATAGGATCTTAGCTCCGGGATCAGGGATCAGACTTGCAGTCCCTGCACTGGAAGGTGAAGTGTTAACCACTGGATTGCCAGGGAAGTCCCCAGGCTCTGTTCTAAACACTTAGCCAGGGTTCCCTTACAGAAACCAGCCAGCAGCCCTCTATTTAAGTGACATTATTACTGTAAAGGGTATCACCTGATGAGACCTACTCTGTGCACAGACCACGGGAAGGATACTATATGGTCATGTCAACGATGCTCGCCATGTGGAGATATTTCCATTTTCTAGTGAGCAACTAGGTGAAGCATCTTGTACACAACCGTTGAGGAAACTGGCTTTGAAACCTAGGTATGCCAGCCTCAGAAGTCCATGCTTGAAGATATTTAATACTTTGTGTGCGTACACGCTCAGTCGTGTCCAACTCTTTGCGACCCCATGGACTGAAGCCCATCAGGCTCCTTTGTCCATGGAATTTTCCAGGCAAGAATACTGGAGCGGATTGCCATTTCCTTCTCCAGACCTTTATAAAAGTCCATTGATTTTATGACATTTTTGCTGTCTCTAAAAGGTATCCTGTGTGCTTTAGCTGTCACCCTTTCTACCCTCAACCTCCTCCAGCCTTAAGTAACCACAAATCTGCTTTCTGTTTCTCTAGATTTTCCTCTTCTGGACAGTTCATATGAATGGACTCATGTAATCCAAGACTTATGTGGTCTTTTATGATCAGTTCTTTCATTTAGCATAATGTTTTCAAGGTTCACACACGGTGTAGCATGTATCAGTACTTCATTTCTTTTCTTGGCCAAAAAATTCCATTGTATGGATATACCACATGACTTTGTTTATTCATTTATCAGTCTGTAGGCATTTGGGTTATTTCCACATTTTGGTTGTTACAAATAATGCATCTATAAATATTCATGTACAAGTTCCTGTGTGGATGTATGTTTTTATTTCTTTAGGGTATATCTCTATGAGTAGAATTGTTCAGTCCCACAGTAAGTCTATATTTAATTATTTGAGAAACTGTCAGATGGTGTTCCAAAGCAGCTGCATCATCTTACATTCCTACCAGCAATGTATGAAGCTTCTAATTTTCTTACATCTTCACCAATACTTGATTGACTTTTTGATTATATCTCCCAGTGGGTGTGAAATGGAACTGATAGTGTTCTGCAGCTTTTCATGTACTTCTTGGTTATTTGTACATCTTTTTTGGAGAAATGTCTATTCTTTTTCTTTGTCCATTTCTTACATTAGGTTATTTGTCTTTGTAAGAAGTCTTTATATATTCTAGATTCAAGTCCCTTAGATCTATAATTTGCAAATATTTTTTCCTTGTTCTGGGTTGTCTTTTCACTTTCTTGATGACATTCATTGAAGGACAAGAGTTTTTAATTTTGTTGAAGTCCAATTTATTTTTCTTTCATTGCTCATGCTTGTGGTATCCTATCTAAGAATCCATGAAGATTTACCCCTATATTTTCTTCTGTGAATTTTATAAGTTTTAGCCCTTATGTTCAGGTCTTTGATCCATTTTGTGAGGTAAGGATCCAATTTATGCATATGTCCATCCAGTTGTCCTGGCCCCATTAATGAAAAAACTATTATTTCCCCATTGGATGGTCTTGGTATCCATGTTAAAAATCAGCAAGGTTGCAGTATACAAGGTCAGTATGCCAAAATCAATTGTATTGATGCACTTACAATGAATAAGCTGAAAATGAAATTAAGAAAACAATTCAATTTATAGTAGCAACTAAAAGGATAAAACATTTAGGCACAGGTTAAGTGGAATAATTTAGTAATAAAGTTAATAATAGATTAAAATTAATTTAGTAAAAAATAAAATAAGTGGAAAATGTATAGTATGAAGACTGTAAATATTGTTGAAAGAAATGAAAGAAAATGTAAGTAACTGGAAAAAGATCCCATGTTCATAGACTGGAAGACTTAACATTGTTAAAATGTCTCTGCTCCTAGAACTGACCTATAGATTCATTGTAATCCCTATTAGAATCCCAGCTGACTTTGTAGAAATTGACTAGCTGACTTAAAAATTCATAAGGAATGGTAAGAGACCTCAAAGAGTCACAGCAATCTTGAAAAAGAAAAGCAGAGTAGGAGGACGCATACTTTCAGATTTCAAGACTTAACTACAAAGCAATGAAACAAGACAGGGTGGCACTGGCACAAAGAGAGACGTGGAGATTGACAGAATGGAATTGAGAGTCTATCAGTAAATCTATTTTTAATATAAAACTTGGGAAATAAACAAGAGCTTAATAATTTTTGAATTTATAGACTGCCACTGTTTTCTTTCTTTCTTTCTTTCTTTTTTCTGTCCTATGTCATAAAAGCTGTGTATGTACCATAATCTCTACAAGGCATTCTGAGTGGAAGAGTGGAGGTCACCACAAGGAGGGGTGGACAGTTTCTCCCTTGCTCATTTTTTGGTTTCTTTTGGAGGGGTTGTTTTCCATGTTCGTTTTGAGGAGTTGTGTTTTCCATGCACCCTGTTAACTGGATGTGCAGAGGCTCTTATTTTAGTGAAATCAGACTTCCCAAAAAGGACAAGTGGCTGAAGAAGATTTCTGCCAAGCAACCATTATTAAAGTTAACAATGACAATGGCAGTAGAAGTGAAGAACAGGGTTGTTTTGTCACATCCTCTCCTTGCACAGGCTTTTGACCAACCACCTTAGGAGACAGAAACAACGGTTATTTAATAAGATCTGAAATAAGATCAAATTGCTTCGGTAAAAGCAACTGAAATTATCAAAAATATTTATATCGCTATTGTTGATACCAACCTATCCCTAAGGAGATATTGTGCTGTGAGATACTAGCTAATGAGAATATGAAGCCCTCACAATTAGAAAACTATTTTTGGGACTTCCCAGATTGTCCAGTGGCTAAGATTCAGTGCTCCCCACTCAGGGGGCCTGGGTTCGATCACTGGTCTGGAAACTAGATTCCACATGTCGCAACTAAGAGTTTGAATGTTGCAATTAAAAGACTGCATGCCACAAAAAAGATCGAGATCCTGTGTGCGGCAACTAAGACCTGGCTCAGCAAAATTTAAAAAAAAAAAAAGGAAAGAAAAGAAAAGCGTTAGAAAATACTGCTCATTTCATCTTAATTTCATTCTTTCAAAAATTTGTTTTGTGGATGGGCATGCTTTGTAATGTACATGCATTCACTCCTTCACTCAACAAAGCATTCATCTGGAGACCCTGGGGATATAGCAATAAAGAAAGCAACTGTGTGGCTCTCATGGAGCTGATATTCTCATGGGAAGAGGCCAACAATAAAGAAAAAGCATAGAGAATATAGTGTCTATTATAGATTTTAAAAATTTGGTAACCACATGCCTACATATTTAAATGTACTCCTTTTTCATGAATAATATTTTGAAGGAAAAGTTTGAGAGGTACTAAGATTAAACCTAACTCCAAAATAATGATGGCTTAACACTCACCATCCCTCAACCCCTGCCCAATGCTCACTTCTGTTTACTCTATGTTGCAATATTTTTGAATAAAACAAAATTCTAAGAACTAGCATTTTGGCGGTTTTGGTTTAAGCATTAGTTATCAATTGACGTGTAACAAATTACCATTAATTTAACACCTACTAATTTTATTTCCAGTTTCTATGGGTCAGAAATCCAGGCAGGGCTTAGAGAGGCTGTCAGCCAAGGCTACAGTTGAGGTTTTGGCCAGGCTGGAATTTCATCGGAAAGCTTGACTGGGGAAGGATCTACTTCCAAGCTCACATGCTTCTTGGCACAATTCACTTCCTTGGGGACTGACCAAGGGTCTCAGTTTTTGACTGTTGACCTGAGATCACCCTCAGTTCTTTGGCACATGGGCCTCTCCAACATGGCGGCTTGCTTCAGCAACACAGGCAAGCAAAGAAAACCATAGAGGAAGTACGCTAGCAAGATGGATTTGTATTCCTGTGTAATATAATCACAGAAGTGACATTCCACCACCTTTGCCATATTCTTCTTTGTTTCTTTCTTTAATTAAACTTTAACTTTTGAAATAATTGTAGGTTCACATGCAGTTGTAAGAAATAATACAAGAAGATTCCATGTACCCTTTACCCAGTTTCTCCCAAACTTGACATCTTGCAATATCACAAATAAGATATATTGACATGCAGTCAAGATATGAAGCATTTTCATCATCACTAGAATCCCTCATGTTGCTTCAGTAGCTGCATCTGTTTCTCTCCCATCCACACTCTGTCCATAACCACTGGCAACCATTAATCTGTTCTCTATTTCTATACTTGGGTCACTTTATGAATTCTATATAAATATATAGTGTATATATATATATGTACACACACATTAAAAAAACCCTCCTTTTTAAAAGAATTTATTTTTTATTTTTGTTTTTTCCTCCTCTATTTAAAACACACTTCTTTAGGAATCATAGCTAAACTCATAGATAATATTCTTAAGTCGACACAGTGACATATTTATTGTGTTATATTAATTTGGCATATTGGTCTGATTTTTTTTTTAAGGATCAAATCACCCCTTAAATAATCAACAGTTTCATTTACAAAAACTCATTCCAACTTACTGAATTAGATTGGATTCCCTGGAAACTGACTTAGGTGGAGGCTTGTGTATAGCTGCTCCATTGGGTTTTAGTCCCAGTAGACAGTCCTATAAGGGAGTGAGGAAGGCAGAATCGGGCAGGAGAAGCTGCCCCAAGGTATGGTTGCAACTGAGGCCTCTGTTCATCTTACAGGAAGCTCTGAAACTACATGATTTTTCAGAGTTGTCCCAAATTAAGGAAGGAGGCTGGACCTATATATCTCCATTCTAGTTCCTTCGATTTTTCATATACATTTTAGAATCAGCTTGTAGATTCCGACAAAGCATGCTGCTGGGATTTTTATTTGAATTGCTTTTAATTTATAAATCTATTTGGGAGGAATGGACACATTCGGAATACTGGATCTTCTAATTATTAGACATCATTTATTTGGTCTTCACTTTCTTTCATCAGTGTTTTAGTTTTCGGCATACAGATCTTCACCTTCACTGTAATCTGTTCTTTGGAAGCAAAGCAAAAGTCCCTCCCACACTCCAGGCGAGGAGATTATATCAGGGTATGAATATCAAGAAATAGAGATCATGGGCCAGGTTAGAGTTTGCCCACATCTGGGTGATGATGACCCTCATACCTTCCTGGCTAAGAGGGCTGTGGTGTTCACTGCCTCCAATGCTCTGAGGACAAGCTCCCTGAATGGTTCAGAAGAAGAGATGAGTTGGGGGAGCCAGCCTGTGTGTGTGACCTGGTTCTAACCTCCCTCCCCACCTCATCTCTCCCAGTCCTTTCACGTTATTCCTTGTGCACACTCCATGCTCTCCTGCTGTTGCCCCTTCCTGAGCCTTCAGCCTATAATTAGAAAATCCACTTTCTCTGCATATCAAAAACCTGACACTCATTCAGAGCCTAGGCTCAAAGACCACCTCTTCCAGGAAGGATCCGCTGAGTCCCTGGCAGACTCAAGCTCTCCTGAGTTTCTACAATATGCTGATCATACCCAGTGCATGACACATTTCATTCTGTCTTCTTTTTAAATTATTTGTGTATGAATGAGTTACATTCTTTCTCTTGTAACAGTAGACCAGGTCAAGCAAAAACGTACTTTATTGGCTCATGAAATGGGAAAGTCCATAGGCAGACTGACTCTGGGCACAGTTGGATTCAAGGGCTCAGAAAGCACTACTAGGACCCAGTCTCTCCCATCATTCTGCTCCACCGTCCTCTTCAGGCCCTTCTTTTAAAATAAATTTTTTTTTTTTTTTTTTTTACTTAGTTATACTTCTATTTTTGACTGTGCTGGGTCTTTGTTGCTGCACAAGGGCAGCTCTCCAGTTGCGATGCACGAGCTTCTCATAACTGTGGCTTCTCTTGTTGCAAAGCCCAATGTTGTCTCGGGCTCGGAAGTTGTGGTGCATGGGCTTAGTTGCCCCATGCCATGTGGAATCTTCCCGGACAAGGGATCAGACTGTCCCCGGTGTTGGCAGGCAGATTCTTGACCACTGAACCACCAGGGAAGTCCTTCAAGCCCTTCTTCATAGGTGCCCAGGGCAGCAAGGAGCTTCTGGTGGTCTCAGACCAAAGCCAAAGAAGTCTATCTCCAACCAAAGGAGGGAGGGCCCCTTTCTGCCCACAGAGGGTCTTGGTTGTGGCTCATGCTCTAAGTAAACCACGTGTCCATCTTCATACCAACCCTGGAGGCCAGTTGACACGGCATGAGTCAAGGTGAGGCTAGTTTCCCTGAGGAAACCCAGGACATTGGAACAGGAAGCAGCAGAAACAGGTGATCCATGCTGCTGAAGCCTCACTGTGTCCAGGTCTGTGTCCCCACGGACTGTGCCGGACTCTGGAGGGCAGGAACTGTGGCTCTTCCTTCTTCCTTTCAGTACCCAGCCCAAAGCGAAGCACATACTTAGACTTTACAGGGGTGAGTCAATATCTGTCCAATAAGTAGATGCGTGTGCAACTGAATGGACTAGGAGTTGGCCAGCGTTTCCTGTAAAGGGCCTGATAGTAAATATTTCCAGCTTTGGGGGTATGCCGGTTGTAGCAGAGAACAGCCACGGACAACACACAGGGAAGGCTGTGGCTGTGTTCCAATAAAACTTTATTTACGCACACTGACATGAGAATTTCATGTCGTTTTCACGTGCGTCAGGAAATAGACCAGGCTCACAAAGAGACCGGGTAAGCTTCGGCTTGCTGTCTCCCTGTATGAGAAGCGCAAGGCAGCAGATGGAGAAATAACCCACCACGGATGTCACATCCTCCTGCAAGTTTCACACCTTGCGGAGCGGACTCTGTGTGAGGCCCATTGTTGTGCCATCAACACGTGAAAAGGTAACATTTAATTTAGGTAGCGCATCTGGAGAGGGCGAGGCGCCTTCATCAGGCGGTATTTAAATTTCTGCGTTCCACACCAGTGCCTCTAAAATTGTTAAAATGCGTCGCCCTTGCAGCTTTATTAAACCTCGTCCGTTCCAGCCAAGCTTGACGAGCGAAAGAGCAGCGTTTCTTCCGAGTGGAGTGGATTTGCTGGGGGCGGGCGGAATTCCGCTCCCTCCCTGACGCTCCCGGGAAGCCTGCGCAGTCCAAGGCCCCGGCCCTTTGTGCAGGCGCCCGGCGCCCAGCAATTGTGTCTCTAATCAACTGCCTCTAAGCAGGTGAGCATTTATCTCAGTCAGTTACCCCTTATAATTACTGTATTGAACCTAGTTGTCTATAAAATGAATGGTTTGTTCAGACACTTTACCCAAAGAGTTCATTAGGGGTTAAACAAAATGCAATCCCATTTGCAAAGAGTATAATAAATTGTTTCATCTGTGAATTTAGCTGTTCTCCCTAATGCAGACATGGGTGTTACAGTGGCTTTCCCTTGATAGGGTTATGGGTTAATGAAATGCCTTTTCTGTTGCTTATTTTCCTCTCTTCTGTGCTGAGTGATAAGTAGCTAACCAACGAAGCTTGTAATTACAATCTTACAGAAACCGGGCCGATCTGTATATAAATCTCACCATCCAATTACAAGATGTAATAATTTTGCACTCAAGCTGGTAATGAGGTCTAATACTCGTGCATGCGATAATCCCCTCTGGATGCTGGCTTGATCAGATGTTGGCTTTGTAATTAGACGGGCAGAAAATCATTATTTCATGTTCAGGAAAAAATTAGGTTGGTGGGAAGTTAATTTTCTCACCGCTCTCTGAAGCGTAGACAAGAATTTAATGATTTAATCATGATTGTTAGCTCTTTTGCAATCAATTTGTAATGATTGTGTAGCAACTCTCTTCAAGGGAAGCCGCTTTTGGAGAAGAGTTTGCAAACAGCCGTCCAGGGGGGCTGGCCTTCGAGGGATGCGTGACGCCAGGCCATTAAAGCTGTCTTCAGCGTGACTGACAGGATGCGGGGAGGCCCAGCCTTCCGGCTTGCAAATGTGCGCCCCTTCCGGCAGGGTCTGAGAAGATAGAGCATCTTAGCACTGTAGGCTGCCGGGGCTCTGACTCCATCCTCAAGGAATGGGATGCAGGCTCCTTAGCTGCTCAAACTGGGGAATCATTTTGTTGATGTTATGCGTTCTAGGTCCTGGTTTATAGACTCAAGTGTGCAAGCTATTGCCTATCTTTCCACTTTTAAAAAATTTACCGAATTCTAACTTGGAGATTCATGCTGCCCGGTTGGTGGGGGCTGTAACTTACAGATAAATTGAGTTCTTCACCCTTTCTCCCGAGAAAGACTGACATCCAGGTTGGTGCACGGGGCAGAGGCTGCTTCTGTCTCAGCCCGCATAGACCCTTCAGGCTCTAAGGCTCCATAGCCCCCGTTGCAGGCGGGAGACACAAATCCCTTTGGGGGGTTGAGAGCCGTGAGCCTCAGGTCGAGCCTCTGGAGCTGGGTTAGTTAAGCAGGCAGGTCCTGTGAGGCTTCATATCTATGGGGACCAGGAGCCAGGTCCTGACTTAATAGGGGTTTCCCTGCCCAGGCCTCAGGCCAGTTCACTATTTCCCAAATTCGGGCTCTTCTGAGGGGCTGCCAGCTCACCCCAATGACCCCATCACATCCCTTCAATAACTTCACCTTTTTCAAAGGATCAGAAGAGCCTTTAACTTCAGGCATCTTCTGTGTGCAGACCTGCTGAAACTCCTGAGGCTGAGAATTACAAAGCCTGCCTACCTGCTTGAAGGAGAAGACAGAAGAAGAACAAACCCTAATTAATATTTCAATAAATTATCCTCCTGTATTGACTCAGACGTCCTCCTGTGTGTTCACTGGATGATTTATTTTCTGAGTGCCCCAAACACATTTTCCCTCCCTATATTGGATGGTGTGATTATCACTTGGAGGTGTCTGGTTGTTCCATCCAATTCAATTCTAGAAGTTTTTATTATGCGCTAGCTAGATGCTTAGACTGAGGAGAGAATATCCTGTGTGTATGAGCAGGGCAGTGATAAACAGTATTAACATTTATTACTCACTGAATTTTATTGAATTTCTTTGACTCCGTCCTTTGTAAAATGCATCATTATTTTATGTACTAAGAAAGTAAAAAGTTATTGCCAAAGGAGGTACGTATAGTGCTTCTTTAATCACTTAGAATTTTTATTTTGTACTTAATGAAAGGCTCTTTCATACTTATATAAACATAGATTTTTTTTCACAGATCACTCATTTGCACACATAAAGAGAAAATATAAGTGGAGTAAATTGGCAAAGATATTCTTGAGCCATTTTTATATTCACAGGCCAAATTTTCTGAGCTGAGTGTCTTTGATGTTTGTGTTTCCTTAGAAGAAGGCTGCATGATTCAGGAATTTCTTCTAAGCGATGACATCTTTGTGCAAATTTTGGTGCCCATGTGCAGGTAATGCCAGTGTTGTTAGAGTTGGTCCTGGCCAATACCTATCCCAATCTCAACGATGTTAAAATGTGAAACAAAAAAATGCTCACCTCAAAATTGATGAAATACAATAAGTATCAGGCTTTGGATCAAAGGACAGGTTTTTCAACCAGGGCAGGTGGAGTGAAGACAGAGACCCTGGTTCAGGCTGTGGTGAGTGGGAAGGAAAAAGTACAGGTCAGGCTAGTAACAGGGGAACTCGGCTGTGTAGCTGAGGCAGAGGGCAGTGGGGCTGAGTTCCAGAAGCTCAGAGTCACTCTAAGGCCTCCTTCTGGGATGAGGGAGGTGGCTAGTGCCCTTGAATGACTCTGGCTAGTTCTGGCAACACCAGAAGAAATAAGGAGGAAGCTGATATTGGTGAGCCTGTATCATTCAGGGCAAGTGAGACAAATGGGGCGTGAGAGTAGGTCCCATCAAAAAGGCTTGGCTGGGAATTCCCTGGCAGTCTGGTGGTTAGGACTCTGAACTTGACTGCAGTGAGCGAGAGTTCGATCCCTGGTTGGGAACTAAGATCCTGCATGCCGAACAGCCAAGAAAAAAAGAAAAGAAAAGAAAACCTTGGCTCAAGTTTCCACTCCAGGCAGGTAGATGTCCTGACTATGCCATGCTCATTCCCCCTACTCAGTCTTGCTTGTTCATCCCACCTGGATTCCGTTACGTATACTTCTCTTTCTCTCCAAGCACTGCCATGATGCTTTATACCATTCTTAGGGAGTAACTTGGCTTGAGGCCTTTCCCTATATTGCTTCCTTGGGAGGTTTTTCAGCTTGCATTCCACTCTCTCTCTCTCTCTCAGTGCCCAGTCGCCCTATGCTTCATTTTCATTTCCTTGTTTTTGTATTTTCCTTTTCACCACAGGACCTTTGCACATGCTTATCTTACTTATCTTACTAGGACAGCTTTCTTTCCCTGTTCATCCTGCAGGTTTTGGCTTAAGCAGCATGTTCTTAGGGACCTCTCTAGGCTGTGTGACTTGCAGCACAACTCTCGACACAGTTGGAATTGATGTTTCTTACATTATATCTTCAAATGTCTGTATCTCATAGTAGAGTGTTAGCTCCCACAGGGCAGGGACTGTGTCAGCTTAGCTTCCCAGACCCAAATACCATCTGCATGTGAATAAGTGCTCCCTCTCTCTCTCACCCTCTTATCTTTATATACATGATGAATGTATGAATGGATCATTTGTAGATGAATGAGTAACTTAGAGCATGAGTGATACATGTAAGAGGCAATTCTATGTATAACAGGAAGCAACCTGCTGAGAGTGGAGTTACCCTCTTATGAGGCCTGGGTGACTGTGAACATTATACATGACACTTAAAACAGACCACAGAACACCTACTGAGTCCTTGGAAAAATTATACTATGAATAAATGGCATTGGTTTGAATTACCCCTCTACTTTCCGCTAAATATTGCCTATAAATTCCAATTATAGAGTATTTTGTCTCTAAAAAGCTGCCTCTGTTACTATAACCCTTTGTCTTGAGGCCCCATGGTCATATTCTGCTTGATTTTATCTGCTGATGACTCCAGAATCACTCATCTGAACTCTGCAGGTACCCTGGGAGCCCCCAAGAGGATGGGGAGGGTTGGTCCCTTCTTCTGCCTAGAAGCTGTATACACACACCATTGTCAGAGGCAGGGAGACAGCCTTCCAGGATCGTTCCATGTTTTTTCCCTTGACTTCAGTTTTCTCTCCAATTGTTTTTTACTTTTATTAATTTATTTATTTTGGCTGTGCTGGGTCTTTGTTGCAGCACGTGGGCTCTCTGTACTTGTGGTACATGGGCTTAGTAGTTGCAGCACTTGGGCTTAGTAGCTCTGCCTTAGGTGGGGTCTTAGTTCCCTGACCAGGAATTGAACCTGTATACCTGCATTGGGAGGCAGATTGTTAACCACTGTACCACCAGGGAAGCCCCTCTCCAGTTGTTGATTTGGCTTTTCTTCTTTAAGAATTTTTTAAAAATTGTGTTAAAATATGCATCATATAAAATGCGCCATCTTAATCGGTTTTAAGTGTCCAGTTCAGTGGCATTAATTACGTTCTCATTGTTGCACAGCCATCACCACCACCTATCTACAAAACAGTTTTCATCTTGCAAAGTTGAAACTCTGTCCCTGTTAAATAATAACTCCCCATTCCCTGCTCCCCACCAGCCCATGGGAATCACCATTCTATTTTCTGTCTCTCTCTGAATTTGCCTCATGTAGGTGGAATTATATAGTATTCAACTTTTTGTGCTGGCTTATTTACTTTAACATAAAGTCCGTCCATGTGGTGACATGTGTCAAAATTTCCTCCCTTTTAAGGCTAAATAATATTCCACCATATAGCTATATCGTATTTTGTTTATCCCTTCGTCCATTGATAGACATTCGGGTTACTTCTATGTTTTGGCTATTGCAAACAATGACACTATGATCATGAGTGTACAAATACCTCTTTAAGACTGTGCTTTCAGTTCTTATGTGTATATACCCAGAAGGTGAACTGTTGGGTCTTAGGAAAATTCTGTGTATAATTGTTTGAGGAACTACTGTACTGCTTTTCATAGTGGCTGTGGCATTTGACAGTCCCATTGACTGTGTACAAGAGTTCTAGCATTTCTACTATTGACATCCTTGCTGATGCTTGTTATTTTCTGTTTCTTTTTCTTTTAATATACTGAATGTGAGGTATCTTTTTATTCTTGAATCCAAAGCCCCACCTCCAGTTCTTGTTGTGATACTTGCTGCGTGCTAAGTCTCTTCAGTTGTGTCCGAATCTTTGCAGCCCTATGGACTGTAGCCTGCCAGGCTCCTCTTTCCATAGAGGTTCTCCAGGCAAGAATACTGGAGTGAGTTGCCATGCCCTCCTTCGGGGGATCTTCCCCACCCAGGGTTTGAACCCACATCTCTTATATCTCTTGCATTGGCAGACAGGTTATTTACCACTACTACCAGCAATGCTTGTGATGCAGGGATTTAATTTTCAGTGAAATTCAGCAAATAATAAATACTTAAGCACCTTCTATGAGCAAAGAGCTCAGCCAAAGGCTTTGGAGGTGGGGCAGGGGAGTGATGAAGAGCGTGGGCTCTGCCTGCAAATCTCCCTGCTGCCACTTCCTAGCTGTGCACATCACTTCACTGCTCTGAGCCTCAGTCCCCTCATCTGTAATATGGAAATGACAATAATGGGCCCATTTCATAGCATCCTTGGGAGGATTAACTTATTTAATGTATGTAGAGAGATTAGCATAGTACCTGGCATTTCTTGTTCTTTTTCTTATTTAAATTATTCTTATTTGCTATACAGAAAAAGCAGACAGGACACACTTGAGCACCCAGGCCCCCCACTGCCCTGTCCTAGGGGCCTACCTAGCCTGGAACTATATGACCCAAATGTCAGCAGAGTTCTCTCTGGATGATGGGAGTGTTAATTTCCTTTTTCTACTTTTTTTTCCTGTTTTACAGGCTTTGAGAAATGGACATAATTCTTTTATAATCGTGGACAACAGTTATAATAATATTTTAAATGAACACAGACTTCTGGCTAAAGATAATAAAATCATTTTTCTCTGCTCATCTCCCTTGAAATCTACATGAAAAAGCCACAAGTAAGTCAAAAATAGAGATCAATTTGAATTTCGATGGAGCTGGGACAAGTCTATATCCCCAGACCATTGCTATTGTATCTGGAACAAGGCTTGGCAGGTGGAGAGAGCTTCCAGATCCCTCCTCATACTTCAGGCAGGATCTGAACTTAAGGTTTGTTCTCCTGAATCAGAGGAAGGTGGTTGGAGAGATCAGAAGTGAAGATAGTGTCTGGAGAGATGTGGAGGCTTCGCTGTGCAGGCCCAATTGAACTTGAATGGATGGGGAGGTGAGCATGGTGGAGAAACCATTGGGACAAGCAGTTTCTCTTGCCTGGGAACTGATCTGCCAGCAAGGGAGACCACGGGCAGTGAGGTGGAGTGAAGGGTGAGTAGGCAGTGATCCCTGAGCTCCGTGTAGAAAGCCTGAGACGGATGCTCTACCCGCTCCAATGTGAAAGACTTGGGTGCCTTCTGCCTTGGAACACAGGAAATAGATCATGCCTGAGACTTCAACTCTGAACCAAAGTGTAGGCTTCCCCAGCCCAGGCTCTGACACCCTCCCCCATGCCTCCCACACACAGCATCTCAAGAGGAGGAATCGTCATAGAGGAGTCAACGCGTGCCTATGCATACACATCAAAAGATTTTTTTAAAGTGTGAGAAAAATCAGAAGGGAGGAAAGAAATACAGTAAGTCCCCTACATACGGACCTTCAAGTTTCAAACTTTCAAAGATGCAAACGTGGGTTTGCATGTTCAGTCATGTTCACGTGTCTGGCATACATGGTCACATGCATGCACCTCTGAGAGGGGTTGTGTTTTTGTGTACTTTGTAGTATTGTATAGAGTACAGTAGGAAAGTGTCCTTATTTCAACCCCAGGGTGTCTGGCAGCAAGTGTAAAAGCGCTGGTGATGTAGCTGGTCCTACTGTACTTTTCAAGGTGCTGTACTATAAGACTGAAATTGTTTTCTTTATTGTGTTTTTCTTTTGTATGTATTATCTGAATGAAAAGTATTATAAACCTATGACAGTACACTACTATGTGAAAGTGTTAGTCACTCAGCCATGTCTGACTCTCTGTGACCCATGGACTGTGGCCCACCAGGCTTCTCTGTCCATGGGATTCTCCAGGGAAGAATACTGGAGTGGGTTGCCATTCCCTTCTCCAGGGGATCATCCCAACCCAGGGATCGAACCCAGGTCTCCAGCATTGCAGGTGGATTCTTTACCATCTGAGCCACCAGGGAAACCGACACAACTATATGGTGGATTTTATTAGCTGTGTCCCTAGGCAAACCTTGTTGGACTTACGAACATGCTCTTGGTACAGAACTTGTTCACATGTGGGGGACTTGCTGTATCAACAAAAGCTGCTGAAGATCACACATCCCAAGAAGAATTACTCAGCATAATAGAGGGAGAGTTGGACAAGTGGTTATCCACAGACTCAAAGAAATAAGCACAGTGTGATCTTTCTACAAAAGGAACTCAGAGTTGGTGAAAGTCCAGTTAGCAAAGCTCAGGGAAGAAATAGAAAGTAGAAGCTTGACAGAGTTAAATACCACACTGAAAGCAACAACAACCTCCCCAAATAAGCATGACCAAAAATTCAACCAGGGGGATGGAGAACAGGCCAGAGAAAGTTAT
Source organism: Cervus canadensis (assembly GCF_019320065.1). Taxonomy (NCBI): domain Eukaryota; kingdom Metazoa; phylum Chordata; class Mammalia; order Artiodactyla; family Cervidae; genus Cervus; species Cervus canadensis. Next base: position 42,190,956 of record NC_057403.1, read on the forward strand.
AGGTGTGGAATGGAAGAGAATGGAAAATGTAAAAATGATAGAAGATTATAGACAGGGAAGACAAAAGAGATCAAACGTATGTATAAACGGTGGACTTGAAGATGAGAACAGAATGGTACCTAAATAAATACTCAAAAACATGGTTAAACAAATCCTTGTGAAATAAAGGCTTTAACTGTATGTGGAATGAGAACAACACAAATTATGTAAAAAAATTGGTGAGATTCCTAAAGTTCGTGTGTCCTCCAAAAACCAAACCAACATAAGAGAGCATCTAAGGTAGAAGGTATTGGGGGAAAAAAGTCATGTACAAGGGGAAGGAATTGGGTAGGTATCAAACTTCTCCACAGCAGTTTGCAATTCATAAGATAATGGAGCAGTGTTTATGCTCTGATATGAAAAAATAAGACCCTCAATTTATGCCCCACCAAATTATCACTCACATATGGAAACAACATATATTTTTAAGCATGTGATATGTCAGTTATATAGAACCTATGGACCCTTCTTGGAAATTTTTAAAAAAGAAAGAAGTGCTTAATGAAATCTAGAAAACCTAGAAATGAATTAAACAGAGTAAAGAATTCTGATCCCTGGTTGGGGAACTAAGATACCACATGCTGAAACCCACATACTGCAATGAAGAGCCAGCAGAGCCAAAAAATCAAAGCGAATTCTGGAGTGAGAACTAATAGAGAGGACTGGGGTGGGAGAGTGTGATTTACCCCATCTCAATACCTAAACTCAGACTAAATATCTTCCTGACTCAGGGATCGAACCCACATCTCCTGTGTCTCCTGCATTGGCAGGCAGATTCTTTACCACTGAGCCCACTTTACCACCTGGGAAGCCCACTTTATACCTGGTCGAGTATAAATGTCAATCCCAATCTCCCAATCCATCCCAACCCCCACCCTTCCCACCTTGGTATCCATGTTTGTTTTCTATGTCTGGGTCTCATTTTCTGCTTTGCAAGTAAGTTCATCTATACCATTTTTCTATATTCCACATGTATGCGTTCATATATATTTGTTTTTCTCAGAGGAGTGGTTCTCAGCTAGTGATTCTCCAACCTGAGGTGGGAGTAGGGGGCATTTGGCAATGTCTGGAGTCCTTTTGGATTGTTTTGACTTGTGAGGGGGTGCTGCTGGTATCCAATTGGCAGAGATCAGATGCTGTAAACACCCTACGATGCACAGGACAGCTTCTCCCCTCCCCAACCAAAAATTACCCAGTCCAAAATGTCAACAGAGCCACGGTTGAGGAATCCTTCGCTAGTGCGATGGATGTCAAACTGTGGATAAGAAGGCCCTGCAGTTTCCTGACGCTGCCCAGAATTCATTTACATTCGACATCAGTGACTATACTCTGCCTCTCAAAGGAATTTTTATTTGAAAAAACCTGCTGCGATAGGGAGCTGCTTGTCTCAAAGGGATCCTCTCTAATGGAAACCTGTAGGCAAGCAGGAGAAAAGTTGGGGTGCAGAGAATTTTCTGGATGGCTTCAAGAAGTACCAGCAGGCAGGCCACCACTCTCTGCAGTGCGACCTTGACCAAGACATCTCAGTCTCATGGGCTGTCCCCTGTTTTGAGAATCGTTATGCCCCTCCAAGGTCCTGCAGCCCCTCTCTGAGGCCCCACTTCCCCACCAGTTCCGAAGCCTCCTGCTTGCTCACCTCACCCCATGAAGTCCCCTCCCCTGGAACTGCCTGCACTTGGCCATCCTTCTCCAGCGCCTTTGAAGATTTCCAGTTTTTCTAGTCCGGAAGCCGCACACAGGGTCAGGCTTTGGAGCCCGATAATCACTCTGTTCTGCCAGTGCCCAAGTGCCACGAAGCCTCTTTTCATGCCTATTTAAAGCCTCTAAGGGGCTTTCAAGTGCTCTTTGATAAATCATAGTAAGTGTTATTCCGGCCACTCCAGAGCGGTACCTGCTCACGCCCTCCCCCGTCTCCCGGGCGGCTGCTCCCCATCACTGCGTTTCACTGGCGACAGTAATTCATTCCACTCGAGCTGACGAGCTTAGTTCCCATTTATTTGCACATTATGAGCTGTGTCACTCCACTTACCCTCTAGACAGTAAATGGTTTGAAAAATGCAACTGTAACAAATATTCGGGAGAGGATAAGAGAGAGGGAAAAAGAGTGAGAGAATGAAGGAGGGAAATGAAACCTTTGAATTCAGAGCCCAAAAAACCCCAGAGAATGAATAAATAATGCTCTTGAATGATCTCAATCAGCAATAGCATCGGGGAAGCTGCAGAAACTTCCAAGCCTTCCTCGGAAATAAGTCTCATTTTCTGTCTCTCTTTACTTTAGAGTCTGAATTCTCTGAAAGTGGGGCTGGGCTATGTCAAATGCTATTCTCAGGTCAGGAAAATAATTAGGCTGCAGTGTCGGCTTTTACCTTTGAAATCAGAGAGGCTGGGCTGTTTTCTCGGCCTGGTGAAGGTCAGAGTCCCCACTCTGTAGCCCCTCACTCCTTGTGATGATTGGAATGACTTTCAGGGAAACTGAGGCAACTCGGAAAGGTGATGCCTCTTCTTCTAGGTCTCAGAGCTTATACCAACCAGGACTTGAATCCAACTCTTCTAAAACCCTGGTGTGACTTGGCTAATGTAGCCTACATAGCACCTTTGTGTGTAGTGTGAAGAACTGACCCATCACCTCCTAACTTGTAACTAGGCTATGGTTTGGAAGGCTGATGGTGCCTTGAGTGAAGAGAAGGTTCCCCCTTCCTCTGGGCAGATGAAACCCCATGCTAGGACACACGGTCTGGCTTGCAGTGTCGGCTGGTTTTGTGCAGGCATGGTTGCTAAGTCACTTCAGTCGTGTTCGACTCTTTGAGACCCGATGGACTGTAGCTCGCCAGGCTCCTCTGTCCATGGAATTCTCCAGGCAAGAATACTGGAGTGAGTTTACACAGCCTCCTCCATGGGATCTTCCTGACTCAGGGATTGAACCCTCGTCTCTTGCATCTCCTGCATTGGCAGGCCTGTTCTTTACCACTAGTGCTACATGGGAAGCCCAAGCTGGTTTTGGCCTTACTCATACTTCCAGCTGGAAGCCTTTGTGCAGTGTACTTCCTGCCCAACTGTACATGACATCTTGCCATGATAATCTAAGAAAGGCCACTTCCTGTGGGATGTGGGGAATGGGTACCAGAATGTTTAAGGCTAAACCTAGGCTGTATCTGGGAAGACGGCAGCTTGTGCCAAATCCAAGAGGTGAAGGAGGTAGGGAGAGAGATTATAGACTGGCAGGACCCGACCCCGGGGTTGTACTCGGGCTGCACTGGAGGAACAGATCTAGACAAGGGGCTCAGGACTGAGGACGTGCAAAGCTAGCGTCTACCTGTGGTCAGCACATGCTGTGGGTTAGCCCAGCCACTTAAAGGAAGCAGGTGGGGCTGGAAGTATGACCTGTCTCTGGAGCCATGACAACTGCCTGGAGGCTAGGATACCAAGCGAAGTCATGACTAAAATCTTGATTTGAACCCTGGCTCTATCACAGTGGTAGATGAGGTCTTTGATCAGTAAATATTTACTTATTCCCCTACCTTGATGGTCAGAAGGTATTAATACATCCTTTTGATGTTGGGCTGAGCCATGTAACTTGTTTTAGCCCATGAGATGTTGGCCAGTTGTGATACAAGCAGAGGCTTGAAATGTGCTTGCAAACTTGCCTTCTCATCCTCCTGTCATTGCCATGGGAACATATACTGGGGAGCCAAGTGGTCCCACTAGGAGAAACACATAAAGCAGACCTGAACCAAACCCAGATCCAGGCCTAGCTGAGTCCAGGCTAGATCAGCCAAACTGGAGCCAAACTGCAGATCATTGTGGTTGTTTGTTATGTAGCAATAGCTGACTCAGACAGCTACTTGCTGTGCAGTGTTTGAAAGTTCTTTATCTACCAAGGCTCTCATTTCTTCATCAGTAAAATAGGCAAATATAGTGCTATTGTAAAAATTAAATGAAATAATAGCATAATGTACTTCACATATAGTATATAGTCAATAAATATTAAATATGATTGTGATTGTTATTTTAAATCAATTCCTACTTCCTTTGCCCTTTTCTTGCTTCCTTCCCGTGCTTCCTCCCCACCTCAGGCATCACCATCCCTGTAAGTTGGGAATGCATTGGAGAGAATGAGTTGCCAGCTCCTGGCCCATCTTATTAACTACTGCTTTGTGGGGAGAAAGAACAACATGGAGCCTACTCACTGTCACAATAAGACTGAACACACAGAATATTTCCTTGTGAAGTATCAGACTCCAAAAGGAGGTGTGAGGGGGCCTAATGCCGAGCTTTCCAGTTGTTGTTGTCATTGTTCAGTTGCTAAGTTGTGTCTGACTCTTTGCAACCCTATGGACTGCAGCACTCTGGGCTCCTCTGTCCTTTACTGTCTCCCGAAGTTTGCTCAAATTCATGTCCATTGAGTTGGTGTGATGATAGGAAGAAGCCTATCCCATCAATGGAGAAATGCACCCGGATCTCCAGCCTTAGAGCTATAGTGCTGACGCAGGTTTAGCCCTTGTCTGCACACCACATTTCACAGTTTACAAACACTGATGCTCATGATCACTTGGGTACCTTGCAAGTGTAAGGGTTACTTACACTTTGCGGATGCAAAAGTGAGGGCAAGGAAGTGGCCGAGCTGACACACATGGTCCTCCACTGACTGAGGCTCTACCACCCACCACCTGCCCTTGCCGAAGAGGCTGCTGGGAACCATTCTCAGGGTGAGATCAAGAGAGGTTATCATGCTTAGCAAAGTTGAAACCTACTAAGGTTTGCAGGCACATCTGTCAGTGAGCATTCACAGGTGTGACGAGCAGAAGAGTTTCGGAGATTGCTGAGGGCAGCCTTGTCCCCACATTGAGTCATTTGCACAACACCCTGAGCGTTTCCTGGTGGTTTAGAGGGTAAAGAATCCACCTGCAATGCAGGAGATGCAGGTTGGATCCCTGGGTCGGGAATATTCAGTTCTCTGGAGAAGGAAATGACAACCCACTCCAGTGTTCTTGCCTAGGAATTCCCATGGACAGAGAAGCCTGGCAGGCTACAGTCCATGGGGTCGCAAAGAGTCAGACACGACTGAGTGACTGACACTCACTTTCTGAGGGTTTCTGTCATGTCCACGTGCCCTTTTTCCTTACTTTGATCCCCTTTCCCTAAATAGACCACCATGTATTTATTTTTTTAAGAATTTTTTTTTATGCCAACCATTTTTAAAGTCTTTATTGAATTTGTCACAGTATGGCTTCTATTTTATGTTTAGTTTTTTTTGACCATGAGACATGTGGGGATCTTAGCTCCCTAACTAGGCATCGAACCCACACCCCTTGCATTGGAAGGCGAGGCCTTAACCACTGGACCACCAGGGAAGTCCCTTGCATACCTTTATTTTTAATCAAAATTTTATTGTATCTGTGAAATCATGGATCTAATGTGCTGCTGTAATTTTTCCAAGTACACATTAAAATAAATCTATGAGTATTCAAACAAAAATTGTTTAACCACGGACCTCCTAAATCATCAGGCTCATGCTACCAGGGAAGTGTAACTGTGGGAAATGCTGATCTAGTTAGTCTAAGGCTCTTATTTTTTGGAGGGAAACTGAGGCACAGAGAGGCAGTGGGGTTCGCCAAGGTCATGTACCTGGATAAAAGCAAAGGCAGAGCCTGGTCTGCAAAAACTTAGCTTGGGCCCCCATGCTGTAGCAGGTTCCCAGGGTGCTTCCTGGGATGTCAGTTCTACTCACAGCTCCTATTCTGCATGATAAAGCAGCAGTCCCCAACCTTTTTGGCATCAGGGACTGGTTTCATGGAAGACAATTTTCCCACGAATGGGGCAGGGAATGGTTTGTGGATGATTCAAGCACATTCCATTTATTGTGCATTTTATTTCTATTATTATTACATCAACTTCAGGCATGAGATCCCAGAGGCTGGGTACCCCTGTCATAAATGATTCTGGGCCCCAATGAGCTTGGCATAAACCTTGTCAAGATGGTTTGCTTGGCACACACTGATGTGACCCCAAGAGAGCCAGTCATGATGTTTCCAAACTTCTCTGGCCATGGAACAGTTTTTCCCAGATCAGTTTGCACAGGCTTCTGGAAAGGCAACATGCTGGTAAGTTTGTCTGAAGCTCTGGGCCCAGCAGCTGAGGTCCAGGGACCACCCCAGGCTCACTTTGTCTGGGAAACCAAGTCCCCACCCTGAATCCTGAGTCAGAATTGCTTCTTGCCTCCAAACAGGGACAAGAGAGATGGCTGCTGCTAGGATGCCTGCGAACCCTGGGGACTTGCATCCTGGAGGCAGCAGGACGGCTGGAGGAGAGGTGCTGGGGAGGGGCTTCAGAGGAGAGCCTGGCTATGGGGTCAGCTCTGTGGCAAGTCCTGTACCTGAAGACCACCAGACCCCTCCTGACCCCACTCCAATCACACCAGGCTTTCGAAACTGACCCATCAGGGGGCTTACCATGGCTTTGTCTCTCGCCAGCTGGGTGAACTTGAGTGACTTAGGACCTCTGTGACTCAGGTTCCTTATCTATAAAATGGGATAATATCATTCACACTGTTATAATGAGAAAATGTACATAAAGTACCCAACGCAGACCCTGGTGGGTAGATAGCCAGTAATGGTAATTATTAATACTATCACCATCATTACCAACAGCCTCAGCCTTGAACTTGCTCCATCCCCTCCTAAATCTGTGATTCTGATCATCCTGTCTCTTGCTTTCTCACTTCCTGGTTATCACATATCCAGCAGAAACTCCTCCTTGGCTCTCAAAAGTATAAGGAATTTCTGGGTAGGCAGAGAAAGTACCTTTCTCTATTTTCCATTGATCACATTCATTTCTGTTTTAAGTACCACTGTATTGGGCAGGTGGGGGACTTAAACTCATCACTTTGGAATCCTGCCCTCTGTCTTCCAGTGGCCAGGTCTGTCTCGTTGGGTTTGACGTCACTGAACTGGTGAACTCAGTGGTCCACAGAGGTCCCTGTGGAGGCTTTGAGGCAGACACTGTGGGTGCTTGCTCTACTGTACTGCTTTACCTTTCTTCAAATTATCATTATCAAATCTGAAAATGTTGAGGGTTTTGGGAAAAGTGTTTTCTCACCTTCCCAAACAAGGAAGGCATCCCAATAGTTATCTCTTTTATATTCTTTACTCCCTCCCATCTTGTACACTATAGTGTGAAGATGTGATAGTTGGGGCTATTGCAGCCAATTTGCAGCCATGAGGAAAAGACCAAGAGAATCCTATAGATGCTGACCAAGATCCCTTTCACTCTTGAGTTGCCAAACAATACCACTGGGTAGACATAGGTTATAGGAGATGGTTTCAGTCAGGGGCAAGATCAGTCTTCCAGGGCCAACAAGCACATATTGCTGAGTGCTAAGTACTATGTTAGGCCCAGAGATAAGCAAGAAAGGAAAACGACCACAATAACTTTCTGCCATCATAATATCTATGTGGCTAAACAACATTTTAAGCTTGCAAACTTTGATTCAGCTGGTCTTCCTAGGAGTGGGTTCCAGACTCAAAATCTGGTGGTTCATCCTGGGGCAACTCATTAAAATGATTTTGATCTGAGCTTCCATTTGTGGAAAATGAGGTCAGTTAGCCCTAGCTCATAAGGTTCTCCTGGGATGATGGCAGTAAAAAGCTGAACATACTTCAGTGAGTTCTTGAGAAGTTAATGATTCGACTATTGCGGTTATTAATAAATATTACTGCCCTGGTGTCAAGAGGCTTTTTCTGGAACCCTCTTAACAGTCAGGCCTAGTCTCCCTGACTGGGCCCACGTCTGGGGTCCCAGGTCTCAAGACCCACATGGGCCTGTCTGGAGGTCAGGGTGGCCTGACACAGGGACTTCACATCCTTGTGATGGAGGCATCGAAAAGAAATTAATTCTCTCCATTCGGGGGCCTTCCTCTCTATTACCTATTCATCAAAAATTGCCCAGCGTTTGTGCATTTTTCATTACAAGAGTCAACATTTGCCACGTTAATAAAGCAAGGGGCTGCTTTTCTCCTCTCAGAAATAGAATATGTAACGACACGGCCCCTTTGATGTTTCTCAGCCAATACAATATGTATCTGAATGAGGATGAAAGCCATCCTGTTAGGGCCGGGCTGCGGAGATGCACGATAGAGGGGAGCCGGGGACGGGGCAGGGAGGGGGTCCTCTGCAAGAGGCTCAGCAAGGCAGGAAGTGGGCTGGGCTCTGAGGGGAGAACTGGCTTTCTGTGGTCTCCATGCCATCCCGGCCCCCGAGAGGCCTCGCAGGGTCAGAGCCGTAATGGAAAGATTCTCTTGTGCTCTAGGGTAGCCCCAACACAGTAACTCACGATATCCAGGAGCGAGGAGGTGACGTGGGGTGCCAGAGGAGAATATGGAAGCCCAGTTCCTGGACCGAGCTCAGCTCATGGTGTCTGGGTGCAGGAAGGTCGGGGCTAGGCCGAGAAACACTTTCTCTCCAGGTGGTTTGTGTACATCACAGGGGACCATGTGCAGACATGTGCCTGTGATTCGAACGTGCATCTGGTGGGATGGAGCTGTTTTTGTCCTCAAAAGCTACCATTGGTCCTGAACATGGATGATGCCAGTGCTGTGGGAGACACTTGGGATGATGAACTGAATGGGCCTCTCCCCATCTTTGTCCATATGGAGTTGACAGTCTAGTTGGGGCGAGGTCCCCGTGATGAGATGTGAGTGTCCAAGGTTCCATTCAAAATCTGAATGGTCCCTGGAGCTGGGCCACAGGGCAGGGTGGACAGAGCCTCAGAGGAGCCAGCAGCAGGCCCTCACCCTTGGCAGTGAGACAACTGCAGACCATTGATGGGGCCCTGGAACAAGTGACTGGGGCAGGAAGCCAAGTGGCATGCTCTCCTCTGCCTTACGACCCCTTGTTTGCAATAGCCCATCTTTAGGGAATACTCTGACCTCAGAACCTTTAAAAAAATCAGCCCCCGAGGTAAACTACACCCGCCCCCATGTCTTCAAAGACCTCACAAGGATGACATGAGAAGGAAAGCCACTGATTTTCTGTCCCATCAGCCTGTCTCTCCCCCTCCCCAGCCAGTTCTCTTTCTCCTTTTGGATAATTCCATGAAATGCCTCTAGGGCTTCCTTAGTGACTCAGTGGTAAAGAATCTGCCTGCAATGCAGAAGCTGCAGGAGACACAGATTTGCAGTTTCAATCCCTAGGTAAGGAAGATCCTCTGGAGGAGGCCATGGCAACCCACTTCAGTATTCTTGCCTGGAGAATCCCATGGACAGAAGAGCTGGAGGGCTACAGTCCGTAGGGTTGAAGAGAGTCGGACACAACTGTAGTGACTTAGCACACACGCATGAAATGGCTCACAACAAAGGCATGGGAAGGTGTACTAGCTTTTCTAGTCACTGGCTGTGTGGCCTTGGGAAAGCCACATACCATCTCTGAACCTCAGTTCTTTCACCTGTAAAACGGGCATAACAATAACGCTTCTCAAATAGGGCTCTTGCGTCCTGAGTGTGATGCCTGGCATGCAGCCATCCCTGGGCAGAAATGGGCAGTCATGGCCCACTCTCTCATTGAGGTAAGCCATTGAGGTAACAAGAGCTAGAAGACATTGTGTGAAGACTCAGCTCAAGCCCCTTCAGGAAGCCTCTGCACCAGGCCGAGCCTCAGTTGTCTCATCTGTGAAATGGAGCTCCAGTTACCCACTGGCCCCTACTCTTGATTCACCAGGGTCAGTTGAGGTAAGGGGTGTGTAGGAGGTCAGTGGAGTGGCCGAGAGTGACCAGAAGCAGTGGGCCAGCTGCTAGCGGAACTTTGGCTTCAGTTACTGGTCGGTAGTATGAAATGACAGCAGAACCGTCCCAACAGAGCTGCCGTGAGGATTCAAGGAGCGCTTATGCATGAGGCGCCAGGGCCATTCCAGGCACCAGGGTCCCTCTCTGTTCTCAGGAACCTCCATTGTGTGGGGGAGAAAGACAACAAACCACTATCTAAGGGATGCTGTGGAAGAGTGACCCAGTGTCTCCTGATTATATCTAATGTCTGCACAATCACTAAGAGCACGCTCCTTCACGGGGCTTCCCAGGTGGCTCGGTGGTAAAGAATCCACCTGCTAATGCAGGGGCTGCAGGAGCCCCGGGGTTGATCTCGGGATCGGGAAGATTCCCTGGAGGAGGAAATAGCACCCCACTCCAGTATTCTTGCCTGGAAAATTCCATGGACAGATGAGCCTGGCGGGCTACAGTTCGTGGGGTTGCAAAGAGTCGGACACAACTGAGCAAGTGAGCACGCACACACGTGCCTTTCACACTCAAGTCTAGTCTGGGAGATAAATTCTATCCTCTTCCTCACTATGGAGAGAGTGATAAGTGAAACAGCGAAAAAGAAGAGCATATTTAGATGGGTTAGAAAGCCCACTCAGGGACTTCCCTGGTGGTCCAGTGGTTAAGACTTCACCCTCCAGTGCAAGCATTGCAGGTTCGATCCCTAGTTGGGAGCTGAGATCCCACCTGCCTTGCCACTAAAAATCTAAAACGTAAAACAGAATGAATATTGTAACAAATTCAATAAAGGCTTTCAAAGAAATCTTAAAAAAAATAAAAAAGGTCACTCAGAGGATATGACGTTTTCATCAGACCTGAGTAAAAGGAAGGAGTCAGTCCTGTGACGACTAGGTCAATGAGCATTTCAGGTGGAGGGAACAGCAGGGGCAAAGGCCCTGAGGCAGTGCTAAGCTTTGGATAACTGGAGGATCACAGTGTCCTGGAGCAGAGGAGAGAGTGGAGCCAGGAAGAGGGCCTGGGGAGGGGGCAGGGCCTGGTCACAGAGGGCCTGGTGGGCTTTGGGAAAGGAAGTTAAATTGTGTTCTTTAGGTCAGAAGTCAGCACATGTTTTTTCTGTAAAAGGTCATAGAATAAAGATTTTAAGCCTCACAGGCCATAAGCTCTCTGTTTCCCTACTGGCCTAGTCAACTCTGTTGTAACATACAAGTTACCGGCTTCAATATGCAAACGGATGGGGTTGTGTTCCAATAAAACTTTATTCATAAGAACAAGGAGCAGGTGATTTGACCCCAGGCTGTAAGATGCCAACCCTGGGAGATCATTGGTTCAGTCACTCAGTTGTGTCTGACTCTTTGTGAGCCCATGGACTGCAGCATGCCAGGCTTCCCTGTCCATCACCAACTCCGGAAGCCTGCTCAAACTCACATCCATTTGAGTCGGTGGTGCCATCCAACAATCTCATCCTCTGTCACCCCCTTCTCCTCCTGCCTTCCATCTTTGCCAGCATCAGGGTCTTTTCCAATGAGTCAGTCTGTGCATCAGGTGGCAAAAGTATTGGAGCTTCAGCTCCAGCATCAGACCTTCCAATGAATATTCAGGACTGATTTCCTTTGGGATGGACTGGTTGGATCTCCTTGCAGTCCAAGGGACTCTCAAGAGTCTTCTCCAACTCCACAGTTCAAAAGCGTCCATTCTTCGGTGCTCAGCTTTCTTTAAAGTCCAGCTCTCACACCCATACATAGCTGGATTTTAAGCAATGGCTTGACCGTGGTATGACACAATCTGATTTACGTTGTTAAAGTAACCTCTCTGATTCTTACATTATGTGGATAATGGATGGCAGTGGGTCAAGAGAGATAAGCTGCAAAAAAAAAAAAAAAATTACTGCAGAAACCCACATAAGTGCTGATGGACTCAGGAAATAGCAGAGGAACTGGAGAGAAGGGGTGGATTGGGGAGCTATTTTGAAGGGAAGCAGCCCAGATGGGAGGTCTGTTACTGTGAAATGTGGGTGAAACACAAGGTGTGATCATCACCATTGTCATCTATACTCCTTTTTGCTCATCAGTGGGGCTGACTAGCCTGGCAACCTCCAGGCCCATGCAATAAGCTTTGCAGAAATTGCCTTTTCAGTTCAAATCACTTACAAAAGCTCAGGCTGCAATTATAAAGCTTCATAGCTGTGCAGCATCCATAAAAAGAGGTAATTTTAATATTTGGTTCAACTTCAAAGCAGTAACTTAGAATTATATATACCCCATTAAAATATAATGTTTCTCCCCCAAACTAATCAAATGGCTAAATCAATTGTTGGTGGATTGCCAGTGGCCTGAGGATCAATGGGAATAGAAAATGTATTCTATATTTTCCTTGTTACGTAGAGTTAGAGAACATATTTTATTAATGTTCATCCTTTAGAGACCAGATTTGTGTGTTCACTAAAATAAATACTACAATCTTTAGGACTTGGTTAGATGGAGAGGGCAGGATTATAAGGGCAAACAGCAATTCACAAGGAAGCAGCCATTCCAGAGGCCTTGTGGGGTGATGGGACTCAGATCCAGGGAACTTCAGTCTTGCATCTCCCACTCACGACACGTTGAATGGCTTTAGAATACGTCCTTTCTCTTCTTAGTTGCTCCATTTGTCAAATGAGGAGTTTGGACAAGGTTAGTGAAGGTAAACAGGTTTTGGACTAACTTAATTCAATTAGTCATCACTGCATGGAGCCTTCCATGGGGAAGGATTGTGAAACTATGACTGAGTTCAGAGGGAGGGAGTGCAGCAATTGATTAGTCGTGTCTTCCATGGGCATGGGCGAGGCATCCTGCAAGCCAGGTGTTTGTGATCTGTGTACTAAATGGATTCTAAGATCCCTTCTGTTCTAACAGGTTGAATAAAGGTCTATTCGTCTGAATAGATAATCTCCTCTATGACTTGTAGGATCTTCTCAGGCCCTCCGTGGATGGTCTCTCTCCCTTCCCTATGGCCAGCTTTGGCTGGACTGGGAACTCACTGAGACTAATAGATTCCAAACTCTGTGTGCAACAAGTCAGTTGCTACATTTCAATGATGCTTACTATGCACCAGGCACTGCAGATCTAAAGGTCCATAAGCCATGACTGCAGCCTTTTATGAGCAAGGACTATGGAGAAGGGCATGTAATTTAAAGGACCAACTTACATAAAGCTGTAAGATGGCCCAAGTCTCCCTGAGTTTTCCGTCCATACTTGGGAAGACCTGGTCAAGAGCATGGGTCACCGCCCTCAACTCCCAAGTCTCTCTTTTCTCTTGGTGAGCTGTCACCTTCCCTTTAGCAGTTGCACTGTTAGGTTGCAAGCAACAGTGACTGACTCAGGCAACAAGGAAATTAGAAAGCTATAGGGAAGAGCTCAATGAGTCGATGGAAGCCTGGAGAAGCGGCTCAAAAAAAACCAGCACTTGGAGTTCAGGGTGCTGGAGCCGAACAAGTACATGGGACGCTGCCCTTGAAGTGTTTTCCACTCAAGATGCAATGTCTTGGAAATATTTTCTAATTTTTCTTGTTATGGCTTCTTAGATATACCCATCCTTTAAAAGTGGACACAATTTCCAAATACATGAAGTCTTCTCATTTAAATGCTTTCTTCCCTGCTATCACCCTCTGTGTTTCTTCAGTCTTTTAACTTTATTGCAGCTTTCCATGGCTATGGCAAAGATCTTTCTTGGTACATGTCACATCGCACTTGAAAATATGAGTTATTTTCAAATATCTTCTGATATTGATTTCTAACATAATTCCACAATGATAAGAGAACAGACTGTGTATGATTTCAATACCTTTAGACCATGAAATTTTTGTGTCTTTTTGAAAAATTTTGCACCTTTCTGCACCTGGATATGTTCCAGTGTTTCCTGGTTTATAGTCTATGGGAACTCAAATAGAATTGTATTCTGCTGTTGTGTGAAAATTGTATAAACCTTGCACTTCCCAGGCGGTGCTAGTGGTAAACAACCTGCCTGCCAAGACAGGAGACATAAGAGACAACGGTTCGATCCCTGGGTCAGGAAGATGCCCTGGAGAAGGAAATGGCAACCCATTCCAGTATTCTTGCCTGGAAAATTCCGTGGACTGTGGAGTCTGGCAGGCTGCAGTCCATAGGGTTGCAAGCAGTCAGACATGACTGAAGCAAATTAGCACATATGCATGCTCATACGGTTGCATATGGTTCATAGTGCTTTTCAGGTCTACCAGATCTTTCTATGTTTTTGTATATTCATTCTGTTAATTTTTGAGAGTTTGATACTGAAACTCCAAGTAAAAATCTTTATTTATCTACTTAAAAGGATAGTTGTAATATATAGAGGAACTATTTGTAACTTTGCCCTATATTTTCCAAGTCTCTCATAAATGTGTTATCATACTTCGATAATTAAAAAAGAAAATCTCTTGTTTTGGGAGAGAGGTCAGTTGGTCAACCTTGGGCAACATGCTCTCTTCTTGGTAGGGGACTACAAGCAGACTTGATTTATAGGCTGATATAATGGAGTAAAGAGAATACCCCAAAGAAGACACGGTACAAACACAGGAGAAGGGGGAGAAGGATGTTGGGAGGTCAGAATCAGAATGTACCTGGAGGGATAGCTCTGCAATGCTGCCTTGGCAGCCAATGTGAGCCTCTTCTAAGGCTAATCAAGGGTCAGCTTAGGCTGCTGGTTCTATTTTCTGATGGTAGAGCAATTCTGGAGGCCAGAAGTCCAGAATTAAGCTGTTGATAGGGAAGCATTCCTTCTGAAGGCTCTGTGGGAGGGTCGTTCTTCGTCATCTCCACGTCCTGGTGACTACTGACATTCCTTGGCCTATGGCTGCATCACTCTCACAGTCATAGTGCCTTTTCTTCTTCTGTCTGTCTCAAAGCTCACCCTGTCTTTCTCTTCTAAAGTCACTTGTCATTGGACTTAGTAGGGCTCATGTGGATTATCCAAGAGGATGTCTTCATCTCAAGATTCTTAATTACCACTACAAAGATCCTTTTTCCAAATAAAGTCACATTCACTGGTTTGGTAGATTAGGATGTGGACATGATGTTTTGGGGATCAGCTTTTTGTCCACTGTACCTACACCAACATTATTCTTCCTTGTGATGTGTCTGCTTCTTCCATGTTGCCAAAGGGTAGAGGGCACTCTTTTTCTCAATTTTTTAAAATGAGTTTTCCATTCAGGGTAGGGGCTTCCCTGGTGGATTATTGGTAAAGAATCCACCTGCCAATGCAGGAGATGTGGGTTCAATCCCTGGGTCAAGAAGATACCCTGGAGAAGGAAATGGCAACCCACTCAAAGTATTCTTGCCTGGAAAATCCCATGAAAGGAAGAGCCTGGCGGGCTACAGTCCATGGGGTCACAAAAGAGCCAGGCAAGACTTAGCGACTAAACTACAATAACAACAATTCAGGGTAGACATGTTTTATTAGAGTTCTAAACTGTCCAGAGTTTCTATTAGGTGCTGAGTATTTTTACATGTAGGATTTATTTTGATCATTTAAAACCACTCTTCAAGAATAGAATGGCCACCTATTTTTCTATTCCCTGTGGCTCCAGATGGTACGTGACTCAAGAAATGATGGAGCTGGGATTCATACCCAGGCCTCTCCAGCTGCCCAGCCTGCACACTTCCCACTCCTATTTGACTCAATCCTTGCTAATTTTGTTGTTGCTTTGCCTTTTTTGTTGTGGCTGTTGTGGTCCATTCCCTTAAGAAACTTAGAGGAGAATCCCATGAAGACTGGGTACGAGGCTGTTATGAGTGGCATCCTTGATGTCATACCTAAAGTTGTCCCTCTCTGCCAAAAAAATGGCCCACCTTTGCAGGTTGAGCTGGACTGCTAGGAAATCTCCCTGTCCTCTCCTAGTGACCACAAGGTGATCGTTCGTGGTCTGCCAGCCCTTCCAATAGTTAGCCTGGGTTCCTCCAGGAGGTCCTTGGAACCCACAAATCCCTTGCATGGTAGTCCTCCAGAGGTTATCTGGAAAAGTGGGAGCCTGGGTCCCCTATTGAAGGCTGCCCTTCCTCCGAGTGCTGAGTGGTTGACTGTCAACCCTTCAGTGCAGAAGAACTGAATTACAGACCTCTGCTCCCCCTTGCAGTGCCGTGACCAAGATCCACAATTAAAACTGTCTGTGCACAGATTTATAGCCATGGGCTTTGCATTCACTCTAAAAGCAGAGCTGTCTTACCAGTTACCGCACTCTGAGGATTTGAAATATTGGGGGCCCCTGAGCCCCAGCGATGATGGGAGTACATAAGACTCAACAGCACAAAGGCAAAGACCTTCCCAGAATTGGAAATTGCCCAACTTTAAGCCACTGGCTTCCTTTAGAAATTGGAACTCTATTAGCAAACAGCTAGTCAAAACTTTTCATATTCTGGATATGAAAACTGAGCCCCAGGGAAAGACAGAGACCTTCCTGAAGCCCCACAGAGCTCACATGTCCTGACTCCTTTCCTGGGTGCTTCCTCTCGACACCCCAAGTGGGCTGCACTGAGCTGTGGACAGGCGGGGTGATTGAGAGCCTGCATAGACGGCTGGGGGCAAGGAGCCCACCAATTAGTCTGGGAAAGTGACAAGCACATGAAAAATGACCGAGAAAAGAAACCTAGACATTTCACAAGGAAAATTACACTTCCTCACAGCCTCGAAATGTTTCCCATAAAATATCCCGGCAAAATATCTCCAAGCACACGTGACATGTTAGGATTCCATCACAGGCTCCCTTTAAGTGTTTTCACCTGGGGAAAAGTTTTGTTTTTCCACTTGAAAAATAAGGAGGATCAACTTACTGCTCAAAGGAAATGCCTCCTTAGAAGGAGAATAGTTGTGTTTACCGAGAAGCATTTGTTCATTTACTAAGCATTTTCTGAGTCCTATTATATGCTAAGACAGTTAGGATACAATGGTGAACAAGAAAGTCTGGTTCTAAAGATAAAGATGACGATGCTATTGCTGATGATAGAGATGGTGGGAGTGCTGATGATGAACGAGATGGTGATGAAGGTCATAATGATGAGTATAATATTTAAATTCTATTAAAAATCCACCCTGTTCTTTGCTCCTTCATTGATTATTTCACTGTGCCTTTGCAACAAGCCCCAGAGGCAGGGGCTTTTATTAGCCCCTTCTTACAGAAACTGCAGCACAGAAATGTTAGGGAACATTCCAAGGTTACTCATTTAGAAACTGATGGAGGCGGAATTTGGCTTAGCCAGTCAGATCTGATAAAGAAGAACGATAAACAACTTGTCTCTTAAAAATAAACATATCTTCATAAACCAGTGATGATGTCTGCAAAAGACAATTATTTTTAGAGAATGAAAAGGAAAGACTTCTTTGTGTTGGGGTTTTAGGGAAAACCTGAAGGGCAAAAGAAGGAGTTAATTCAGCCAAGAGGATGGGGAGAGGGGAATTTGTGTTTTTTTTTCAATTATATTAAAAAATTTTTTATTATAGTTGTTTTACAATGTTGTGTTATTTTATGCGATACAGTAAAGTGAATCAGTCATACGTATACATACGTCCCCTCTTTTCTGAATTTCCTTCCTATTTGGTCACTGCAGAGCACTGAATAGAGTTCCCTGTGCTACACCGTAGGTTCTCATTAGTTACCTGTTTTATACACAGTATCAAGAGTGTATGGGGCTTCCCTGGTGGCTCAGAATCTGCCTGCAATGTGGGGAGACCCAGGTTCGATCCCTGGGTTGGAAAGATCCCCTGGAGAAGGAAATGGCAACCCATTCCAATATTCTTGCCTGGAGAATTCCATGGAGAGTTGTAGGCTACAGTCCATGGGGTCACAAAGAGTCGGACATGACTGAGCGACTAACACACATCAGGAGTGTAACAGGTTCCCAGGAGGCACAGTGGGAAGGAATTTGCCTGTCAACGCAGAAGATACAGAGATGTCAGTTTGATCCGTGGGTTGGGAAGATTCCTTGGAGGAGGAAATGGCAACCTGCTCCAGTATTCTTGCCTGGAAAATTCCACGGACAGAGGTGCCTGGCAGGCTATAGTCCATGGGGTCACAAGAGTCAGACATAGCTGAGGGACTAAACCACCACCACCATCAAAGGCTGGCTTGGTGACCCTGTGCAAACCCCTTACACCCTCAGAGCCACATTTTCCCCACCATGAAAGGGGACTAAGGAGGTCTCCTCCAGAGGACCCTTGCTGGTGGTTCTTGGCTGCGTATTGAATCCTTGCTTGTGGGCTGTTGGGTTGTGCCAAGCACGGACCACATCTGAAATGCCCACTCCTGTGGCTACTGGATATTCCCCTCGGTGGCTAACATCCCCTTCTTTGAGGAATCACCCCCACCAGACAACTTTATAAAATCAGGTTCCCCCCAGCTCCCCAGGCTGATTGGCCTCTGTCCTGAGGACAGCTTGGCCAGGGGCTAGCTTGGGGAAATGGATGAAGCCAATCAGATCCCTGAACACTGGGAGGGCCAGAACACTTCCTGTGGATACTGAGTTAAGAAGCTGCGAATGAGGGAAGGGCCAGAGTCACCATCAGGGGTGGGCAGAGACTGAGACTTGGAGGACACTGGTAGGAGAGAGAGGAAAATGGGGCAGAAGCACATGGAAATGCCTGAGAGGAAGACCACACCATCTGTTCCCATGGCAACAGGGCTGCTCTCAGTGACCCCAGTAAAGGTCTCTGCCCAGGGTCTGCCTGCCAGGGGGTGTGAAGTAAGAACTGACGTCCACTCACTGCCACGTCTCCTAGGAAGGCCCTAGGGGTCAGTAAGGAGCCTGTGAGGAAATTGCAGTGGTTATTACTAAACATGGGCCAGGTAGCCTTCTGTGGTCCCTTCTCAGAACAGCCCTGGGAGGCAGATGACATCAGCCTTCCCATTTCACAGACGTGGAAACTGAGGCACAGGGTGGTCACATGAGTTGCCTCATTCAACAAGGTGTATGAGTGAGCAACCCAGGATTCAAACCCAAGTAGTCATCTGAAGAGACTCTGACCTTAACCTCTGTGTTATCCTGTCAGCGACTCATCAGTCAGAGAAGGCAATGAAAAACAGATATAAGAGTCTGTTCACGAGACTCAAAAGAAGTCACCAGTCCCCAAAGAAAAGGGCAGGAACTTCATGAAAAAGAGTACAAAGCTTTACCGAGTCACAAAAAATTTGAATGATACACAGACACTGCTCCTCTGTGGAAAGGTTTAGTATTAAAGTTGCCCATTTTGCCCACAGTGATTTCAAAGTTCAACAACCTAAATCACAAAGGTACTTTTTAAGGAACTTGATAACACGATTCTAAGGTGCATCTGGAAGATTTAATGAGCGAGAAGAGCCAGGAAGTTTCTGAGAAAAGGAGCATGATTAGGAGGACTCTGCTCATTACCATGTTTGGGGGGTGCATATTAAGAAGCCAGGGTAATTAAAACAGTGTGACACTGGCTTTGAAGAGCAGAAAGATAAAAGATATGCAATTAAATATTTGCTATATGATAAAGGAGGTGTTTCATATAAGTGAGGAAAAATATATCATTTATACCCAAATTAATTCCAAATGGATTCAATATTTTCATGTGAAGAAATGAAACTCTGATTTCCTCTCAAAAATGTATAACCTGAATTTAATCAAAGGGAAACATCAAACAAACCCAGACGAGGGACCTTCTACAAAATGGTTGGCTTGGAATCTTCTAGCTGTCAGTGGCAAAGCAGGCAGAGGGAGCAGAAGGAGCTCCAGAGCTGGAGGGGAGACCCCTGGGTGTGGGCAGGGTGGTGGTGGCATCCCTAGCAGAGGGAGGGGTGGGTTTTGCAGGAGGTGGTGAAGAAAAATGGATCCCCAGGAATCCTCTGGTGGTCCAGTGGTTAGGACTCTGTGCTTCCACTGCTGGGACCCGAGTTCAGTCACTGGTCCAGGAACCAATATCCTGCAAGTGGCAGGGTGCCATCAAAAAAAAAAAGGGGATCCTGAAAGAAAGGTTTTGGGGAGTAGCCTGCGCCAGCCTGTGGCACCAACAAGAAGCCCTGTCCTTTGCCTCCCTGGTTTCCTGAACTCGCCTCTGGTGATTACTGATCCATCCCTTCATGGAACTTTGTGGAAGCTCAGAAAAACATTTATGAAAAACCTTTAATTATGTCAAAACAGACGTTAAATATAATGTTAGGTAAAAACACTTTGTAGTGTTTACTATGTGCTAGATACTATTCTAAGTCCTTGTAGACTTATTCCCCATATTTACCCTATGAGGCAGGTACTATTATATCCCCATTTAAATTTGAGGAAATTGAGGCAGGCCACAAGAGGTCAAGTGACTCTTGTCAAAAATCACATGGCTGTATATGCTTGGATTGAGGTTTGGCTGTAGGTACTTGAACCCTTAAAACTGCATCCATAGTCACCAGGCTCAGAGACTACCCAACTTGCTCAGAAGCTGGAATTGTGGGCACAGTATTTGTTTTCTGGTTGTATTTGTTTTTGCTGAACTTTTAGAATATTTCATGGTATGCTGCATTTTTTTAAAATTGGAAAAAGTCAACAATTAAATGGAAAAAATTCGATCCATATTTCTTGTTTGATTTATGGGAGTCAGTGCTTGGCTCCTCTGAGCCTGTGCTGATCTCAGTCCTCTTTGAAATCCCACACCTTTAGGTCCCCCATGTACTGCTAAGGACTTCATTGTTGGCTAAGCAGTTGGTGGGTTCAATTATTGCTAGGACATCATGAGTTCCTCAATGGTCTACACTTGGGTCTCCGGGGAAAATATAGGTGCTCACTCCTCAAGCTTTTCTTGCTTACCCATCTTCTGTAAGATAATATTCTGCGTTAAGCCACTAAGATTATTGTAACTTATAGCAGCAGTCCGGCTTCCCTGGTGGTTCAGATGGTAAAGAATCTGCCTGCAATGCAGGAGACCTGAGTTAGATCCCTGGGTTGGGAAGATTTCCTGGAGAATGGAATAACTACCCATTCCAGTATTCTTGCCTGGAAAATTCCATGGATAGAGGAGCCTGCTGGGCTACAGTCCATTGGGTTGGACATGACTGAGTGACTAACACTTTCACTTCATAGCAGCAATCAGAAACGAATACATTCCTAGTGAGAATAGGGTCAGAACATGAACCTGTGCTGTCTGGCTCCAGACCTGAAACTTTTAACCATCATATCATGCTTGATCTGTGTATACAGAATAGGTGTCCATGGAGAACTTATTTGGGGTCTTAGAAATTCAGGAGGAACTCAGGAGGCATTGAGGGTATGGTGAGTGAGTCTTAAGGTAGATCTCAGTCAGGGCAAGGGTTTGATAAATGAGAGTAGGAAGAAGCAGAGCAAAGAGAACATCCTGACTAAGGAAACTGTATACAAGTTCCAGAAGCAGCAGAAAAGTCAGCAGAGGTGGGAGAGATGAGGGCCGGGTGGAGCAACAGGAGGCCCACAGAGACCAACAGAGAATGTGCCTGGATGCTGTGGGTTATGCAAACAGCCATGGGAAAGATGAACATATGCCAGTCCAGCCCATCCATGCAGGCAGGAACCAACCCCACTCAAGGGATAGGACAACACTCTTCCTAGGGATGCTGAGCAACCCAGGAGCTGGCCAGGTCTCTCTCCCAGTAGGGATTCTAGGTCTCACTGGCAGACATGAGGCTGCTGTATTCTACATGGCATCTGACGGCATGGTTTGGGGCAGACATTTCCCCCCAGGTCAAGTCCAGTTAAGGTTGAGTCTACTGTGCCCTGGAGCACCAGACCTGTGGAAAACAGGATCACTGGTGGGACCTGACCCCTTGAAACTTCCCCTGGCTCAGGGAAGATGCTGGAGAAAATCCTTGTACCTAATCCCTCTGCTGTCACAACCCAAAGTTTATTTCCACCAAACAAGGCTGCCAACTGAGTTTGTTTCTCGTGTCCCTGCCCTAAGCCTTAATCATCAACTTCAGGGGACCCCACACAAGACTGAAGGCCATTCATTCATTCATCCTTTATCCATCACATACTTAGTGAGTGCAAAGAGTCGGCTACGACTGAGCAACAAACACTTTCACTTTCACAGATCAGAAGATTTCTTATAGATAACCAGCTTTCCAGTCTCCCACAAAAGACTACAAGCTTTGGCAAACCAGGCTCAAATGTCCATTCAACTAGGGTTGGCACAGAGTAGAAGCTGCCCCCTTGCGTTCACCACAATCACCCTTTTCCTTGCCCCTGCATCCCCCAGCAGGGACATCCTCCGGAGGACGGGTGTTGGGACCCACCCCCATGGTTGTATTGTTGTTTGTTGCTTGGAAACCTCCACCTGCAGAGACAGTTCCCAATATCCGTGGCCTTGATGATCTCTTCAGAATCAGTGCTTGCCTGTCCTGAGTCCCAGCAAACACTGCATGCTGGTCTGATGAGCTCAGTAGTCAAACGAATAGCCATGCACCCGCTGTTGTACCTGGTGCAGATGGGAGAGCTCCAGGCTGGGCTCAGAACCCGCTGATGTGTCTATACGTGTTTGCTGTGTGGCCCTGAACAGGTCACTTCACCTATGCCTTTGTGTCCTCACCCACACAATTGGGGAAGTTAAAAACCCTCCAAGTGTTCTCCTAGCTCTAAAGCTCTTTCCATGATCGCATGTCCTTCCTTCCCTGTGACACTCCTAGGACCTACTCAGATCACAGACATGGAAGAATCTTGAAAATCCAAGAACTGCACAGTGGCTAAGCGTATGGACTTTGGAGGCCAACAACTCAATGCTTTAAAATCTCAGCTCAGTGCCTGCTTGTTTTGAACCTGGGGAAACTTTCTTAAGCTCCCTCCATCTCAGTTTCCTCACATGTCAAAAGGGTATAATAAAATTCACTTACAATGTTGTGAATATTAAACAAGTTATTGTAGGGAAAGTGCTTAAAGCAATGCTTGGCGCCAAGAAGTGCTTAATAAATATTAGCTCTGTGCCAGGAGCCACTGTTATTGTAAAAGCCTCTGTTCTTGAAGAATGTCTAAATTCATGGGGAGACAAAAAGTGCCTCTAAAGTACAGTCTGGGGACAACAGGAATTCAGAGTGTGGTGGAGACTTTCAGACCTGTAGGAAGCAAGGAAGGGTGGCCTGAAAGTGTTTCGAAGGCTTCTCTAAGGAGGGCATTGATGGGAGGATTTGGCTGAGAAAGAGTGGGAGTCAGTGGGAGGGTGCTTTGTTGGGGAGCCCTATCCCAGGCGGGAGAAAGAATGGACCAAGCATTGCTTCACTTGGTCATTTATATCTTTAAGGATGCCTCAAGTCAGGCTCAGTGTTTTGTGCCAAGAACACAGGTGAACGAAGCAATTCAATGTCATAGCTAAGACCATAGACATTGAGTCAGACATGCTTGGGCGAGAGTTCCAGCCCCGTTGCCATCAGCTGTGTGATCTTGGTCAAGTGATTTAACCTCTCTGAGCCTTACTTTTCCATTCTGTAAAATGGGGGGCGATAATGGCACTTCATCAGGGGGCCATTGTGAGGATTAAATGAAAAATGCCTGAAAAAGAAGTCAGCCCCTGCTAAGAGATGGTCAGTTTTGCTCCCTTGATATGGGTGTCTTTTGCACTGGAACATTGTAGGGAACATCACCTGTGTGAGAAATACAGTTTCTGACAGAGAATTGTTCATAACTCAAAGGATAAGATCTAGGCTGCATGCAAAGACTCTCCAGACTACGTGATGGTTCTACACATGAATAAAAATGATTCAGAGCAGTGTATTCAAAGTGTGGCCTGTGTTCCCGTACCAACCCTGAATATCTTTGTAAGAGATCTATGATGAGACAATAGAGAGGTTGAGAGTAAAAGCTTAGACGTTTTTATGATGTGACATCCAGATGCATGTTTGATAGACTTGTCTCACTGAACAGGATGTAGATGAGTTAAGTCATTGTTGAATTTGCCTCCAACAATGCATGTGGCTCAAGTTGCATACCAGTTATGTATAGTAAGACCAAGTGTTAATCCATGATGGATTGGAAATATTTAAAAATGGTCCTTTGCAAAAGATAGTTTGAGAAACTGTTTTCTAGGCAGGCTGAGAGCTTTAATTCTGAGTGAGCAGATATATCGGTTAGAGTCCTCTGGGAAAACAAAATGTGCTCTACGTGTTTCAAACATAGAGAATTCAATAGAGGGGATTGATTACACAGGCCATGGAAGATCTGGGAAGCCAAACAAGGGACAATGATACAACCCAGAAATTAGCTACAGCAGGAATCTGTGACCACCTCTAAGGCTGGAGGGTCAGCAGGAGGATGTGGTACAACTAAAATCAAGGTTGAGGGTTGTCCAGAGGGAGCTAGACCCATGGTTAGGGCTCCCCAGTGGGAGTTGGAGCCATGGACAAGACTTAGATTCTGTTTTAGATGCCACTGGAAGAAAGGACAGATAAAGAGAAACACCCTGACTTTTATCCTCCTTCCATCCCTTGGTATTCTGCCAGTACCTTCCATTGGTTAGGACCTACCCAGAAGCCAGATGGCAAGGAAGCTTGGGGATAGAGAGCAAGGGAATGGCAGTGAATGGAACGAAGAGCAGACAAGCCAATGATTGTCACAGGGGGTTGAGACAGCAGGAAACTAGCCAGACAGAAATGATTTCCAGTTAACTTCTGACCATAGTGGTAGAGTTGGTGGTGGTGGATTCAGAGTTTTCTCACTAGCTTTCCGTCTCCAGTTGTTGAGAAGACCAATTAAGACGGTGCTCAGTTGATACTCCAGAAAAAGGGCAGGGAAGAAGATGGAATTTCTGCACTGCCAATCTCAAGAGCAGGATTAAGAAAAAGGATTAGGAACTTCCCTGGTGGTCCAGTGGCTAAGACTCGATGCTCCAAATGAGGGGCCAGGGGGCCAGGGGTGGGGGTGGGGGGGCGGGTAGGGAGCAGCTCTGTATTTGATCCCTGGTCAGGGAACAAAATTCCATGTGCTGCAACTAAGAGTTTGCATGCTGCAACAAAAGATCCCATTTGCTGTGATGAAGATCGAAGATCCCACATGTCGTATCTAAGATCCAGCACAGTCAAGTAAAAATAAATATTTTAAAGAGAAACAGGATTAAATGTTTCTCTAGATTATTTTCCCTTCAAACTCCTTCTTGACACTTTAAAGCGGGAAAAAAAATTCTGTGAGGTCTGTGATGTCTTTCATATTTGAAATGGAGATGTTAAAGTCAAAAGATGTGTGCATTGTGGAGATGTGAGAGGATTTCTTAGAAGATTAAGAAAGAATTCCAGAGACGTTAAACAAACAAACAAACAGACCCAGCAGCAACAACTACAACAAAACGAAGAGACTGGGAGAATAAAACACTTGTGAAAAAACCTGCCAGGCTATGATTCAGGGAGAAAATTGATATTAATGAAACATCATGAGCGAATTAAGACAGCCA
Organism: Cervus canadensis; assembly: GCF_019320065.1. Lineage (NCBI taxonomy): Eukaryota > Metazoa > Chordata > Mammalia > Artiodactyla > Cervidae > Cervus > Cervus canadensis. Next base: position 42,216,148 of record NC_057403.1, read on the forward strand.
AAGTACTCTCAGATGTCTGTGGGGACTGCTCCTCTCACTGACTTTTGGAAAAAGTTAACATGTAAAACTTCCTCATAAACAGAAGTATTTTAAGAATTTCAACTCGGAGACATTCCTGGCTAGCATCACTCATGCAGTTGGGAATACCTTTGATTAATTCCGGCTGGTAATTAGGTTGGAGAGTGTTTGTGCCAAGCGTTCCTTAGAGCTGCGTGAAAGGTAAGGAAGGAAGGCAGGGCACCCCCTCACCTGGCCTTGGAGCCCTGAAGTGAGCTGGATGGTGACTTCTGGCTTTAGGAGTGAGACCAATACACTCCCAGATTAGCTCTGGTCATTTATAAGACTGTCACTGAAATCACCCTGTCTGTGACTGCCAAAGACACCAGCCGCAGAGTATCTCCAGCTCATCTCTCCTTTCTCTGAGACCATCCTCTCTTCACCGTACAGCCATATTTAAACCTCAAGAGCCCACCCCTGCATGTAGCTGATTGGACCAGAAGTGGTCACCTGACTAAGCTTAGCCAATCATATTCTCCCCCAACTGTCCAGCATTTGGAACCAGCATTTGCAGATGCTAGTTGAGTTTCTTCTTGTTGCTTGAATTGCCAAAGCATAAATATTAAGGAGTGCTGGCTGTGTGCCTTTCATAGAGAAGCCAGTTTACACAGAAAGAAAGATGAGGAAGAGCCAGAGAAAAGCGGTTCCAGGCAATGAGGCTTGAGAGAGACTCTGGTTATGGGGCCCTTGTTCTTGTCCTCTATGAGGCCCAGTTTCATGGTCTCTCCTTGCGTTTTGAGAGGTGTATCCAAAAATAGTCCCCCTTTTATTGCCTGTGCAAATGTGAGTTTCTGCCCTTTGCCACAAAGACACCAACAGTATGAGAAAATGGTGGTTGCTATGTTTTGGCCTAAGATGCCCTGGTGCCTGCAGTTAAGACTGGTTGACAGTACTTTCTCGTTACTCATTTCAGTTTAGGAGACATCTATGCAATCCCTCTTAGTATTCTCTCCCATTCATAGCTCAGTTGGTAAAGAATCCGTCTGCAATGCGGGAGACCTGGGTTCGATCCCTGGGATAGGAAGATCCTCTGGAGAAGGGAAAGGCTACTCACTCCACTATTCTGCCCTGGAGAATTCCATGGACTGTATAGTCCATGGGATCAAACACGTGTGGACAGAGTGCCACACGACTGAGACACTTTCAATAAAGGAAGAAGTGGGTGAAGAAGTGGTGCAGTTGGATGGATCCTCTCAAAACTGTCCTGGCCCAAAGCAGCCCTTGCCCTCCTGCCTTATGTCCTACCATTGGAGTCATCCCACTTTATGTAGGTCAACACAGGTTGCTACCTGGAAAGGGAGCGAGCCCATTGTACAAATGGTATGAATGAAGCTCAGTGCTTAAGTGACTACTGTTTTCAGCATCTAGCAAAGCTCTGGAGCCTGGTGTGCTACAGTCCATGAGGTCACAAAGAGTCAGATGTGACTAACAAGTGACCACCACCACCACCAACCACCACCAACACTAAATTGGCATCAGCACCAAGGTAAGGCCTGTGACCCAGGGTTGGTTCTTGGAGAAATCTTGCAGCTGTCTTGGGGAAATGAGTATCAGTGCTTCCCCTCCATGACTATGCTTCAGAATTACTTGGGAAGGTTTTTTTGGGGAAAAAAAAGGTCTAATACCTACGCCACACTCCAGACCAACTGAATCATGCATAGCCTCTTGGTTTGACACCTGGGCATTATATTTTTTGTTTTTCTTTATTTATTTGGCTGCATTGGGTCTTAGTTGTGGCATACAGGATCTTCATTGCATCATGCAGAATCTTTCATTGCGGTGCACGGACTCTCTAGTTGCTGTATGTGGTCTTACTTGCTCCCAGCATGTGGGATCTTAGCTCCCTGAACAGAGATTAAACCCATCCATGTTGCAAGCTGGGCTCTTAACCACTGGACCACCAGATAAGTCCTAGCATTGTTTTTTAAAAATTCTTGGGATGATTTTAAGATTCAGTGGAAGGACTGATGCTGAAGATGAAACTCCAGTACTTTGGCCACCTGATGTGAAGAACTGACCCATTAGAAAACACCCTGATGCTGGGAAAGATTGAAGGTGGGAGGAGAAGGGGATGACAGAGGATGAAATGGTTAGATGGCATCACCGACTCAATGGACATGAGTTTGAGTAAGCTCCGGGAGTTGGTGATGGACAGGGAAGCCTGGCATGCTGCAGTTCATCAGGTCGCAAAGAGTCAGACACAAATGAGTGACTGAACTGAGGGTTAAGAACTATTGTGTGTGCTATGTGCTAAGTCGCCTCAGTCATGTCCAACTCTTTGTGACCCTTTGGACTGTAGCCCAGCAGGTGCTTCTGTCCATGGGATTTTCCAGGCAAGAATAATGGAATGGGTTGCCACGCCCTCCTCCAGAGGATCTTCCCAACCAGGGATTGAACCCGTGTCTCTTATGTCTCCTACCTTTGCAGGTGGTTTCTTTACCACTAGCACCACCTGGGAAGAACTACTGAGCTGGGTGAATTACTTTTGGGAAAAAGGGGTGATTAATTGAGCTGATGAGTGCTGGATCTTCATTGTTGAGAGCTGAACATCCTGAGCACCTTGCTTGGGATGGTTGGGAGAAAGGAAAAAAAAATAGGGTAGACTGGGCTTTGAGTTCAGAGGTTTCCTATCACCGTGGAGGTCAAACTAGCTTGGACTGTCTGAAGTTCATCACTTATACTTCATTAATTTGGATTCAAGGTGAGAATTTATGAGTGTTCTCAAGCTCTTAGGAAATAGCTTTATTCAACAGAGGAAAAATATAAATAAGACAGCCTGCCCTTTGGCCTACTTAAGGGAATCAGCTCTACACACACACACATGCACACATATACACACACACACCCCACCCCAACAGTGAGTTTGCTAATAATACATTGGATTTGAGTTAGTCATTCAAGTAGGTCCTTGGGGATCACTATTTGCCAAACACTGTTCCTGGCATATGGTAGAGACTCAATAAATATTTGTTGAATTAATGAATAAATGAACATATTGTCACTGTAGAAGTAACCACATGCTGTTTGGATTATAGAAGGTTTTGAAAGAAAATATAATATTTTGAGGTCCAAACAAAAATGAGCTGATCTGCCTCCATCTGTAGCCTGGGGATGGAGGGGAGCAGTCATAGGTCAGAAACTCCACATTTGGGATGGGCAGTAATTTCTATTGGCTTTGCTTTCAAGATTCCCAAACTCAAACCTGTCCCTTCTGCATACTCCAAGGCTGGGTCTAACCTGGCTCAATTTTGGCTAGTAATGGAGTGGGGTGTGGGCACCCCAATATGGGGGGAGGTAACTGCCCCCTCCAGAGGGCTCCTCCTTTGGGCATCACCCTGTCAATGGACACATTGAGGGCCCAGAGCCTCTCCTACTTGCCAACTGAAATAACGATAAGGGCAATAGAACTTGAACTCAAAATCTCCATGATCTAAGGGCATTTCCTTGAAGCAACCAGTGCCAGCAGGGCTGGCCATCACCACCATCACCCCAATTCCTGTGTGGCATCTATAACCCCAGTGTGGTTGTATCTGGAGATAGAGTCTGTAAGGAGGTGTGTGTGTGCTAAGTAGCTTCAGTTGTATCTGACTCTTTGCGATCCTATTGACTATAGCCCACCAGGCTCCTCTGTCCATGGGATTCTCCAGGCAAGAATAGTGGAGTGGGTTGCCATGCCATCCTCCAGGGAATCTTTCCAACCCAGGGATTGAACCTGCATCTCTAGCATTGGCAGGCAGATTTCTTTACCACTAGTGCCACCTGGGAAGCCTGCCTGTAAGGAGGTAATTAAGGTTAAATGAGGTCATCGAGGTTATAATACAGAGTGAAGTAAGTCAGAAAGAGAAAAACAAATACCATTTAATATCATTTATACTGGAGTTTAGAAAAATGGTACAGATGAACTTACTTGCAAAACAGAAATAGAAGGATTTTCCTAGTGGTCCAGTGGTTAAGAATCCACCTTCCAATGCAGGGGATGTGGGTTCCCCAGTCAGGGAACTAAGATCCCATGTGCTGGGGGACAGCTAAGCCCTTGTGCCACAACTAGAGAGAAGCCTGTGCACCTAGAGAAGATCCTGTCTGCCCCAACTAAGACCCGATGCAGCCAAATAAATAACTAAATAATTTTGAAAAAAGCAGGAGTAGAATCACAGATACAGAGAACAAACTTATGGTCATCAAGCGGGGGCAACAGGGTTGGGATGACTTGAGAGACGGATTGACGGATACACACTGCGCTGGGCTCTGCTTAGTTGCTCAGTCGTGTCTGACTCTTTGCGATCCTGGACTGTAGCCCTCCACGCTCCTCTGTCCATGGGATTCTCCAGGCAAGAATACTGGAGTGGGTTGCTATGCCCTCCTCCCGGGGATCTTTCCCAACCCAGGGATTGAACCTAGGTCTCCCACATTGCAGGCAGATTCTTTACCGTCTGAGCCACCAGGGAAGCCCAAGAATATTGGAGTGGGTAGCCTATCCTTTCCCCAGGGGATCTTCCCAACCCAGGGATTGAACCAGGGTCTCCTGCATTGTAGGTAGATTCTTTAGCTGAGCTATGATGGAAGCCCACTTCCCATATAGGCACTACTATATATAACATAGATAACTAGAGAGAACCTACTCTATAGCACAGAGAGTTCTACTCAGTGCTCTATGGTGGCCTAAATGGTAAGGAAATCTAAAAAAAAAGTGTATATATGCATACTTATGGCTGATTCACATTGCTACACAGCAGAAATTAATAAACATTGTAAAGCAACTATACTCCAATAATAAAATTTTAAATAAGAATGGCATCCTGGTCCCTTAGGATTAGTGTCCTTATGAAAAGAGACACAGAACGTCTCTAGTACTCAGAAGGAAGGCCATGTAAAAACAAAGCTAGGAAGAAGGCACAAGGGACATCTTTGAAGTTTCTTGAGCTACTCAAAAAGATGAATTCTGATGTTGTAATCCGCTTGACAATAAAGTCCTTGTTTTAGTATTAAAAATAGTTGTTTAAAATAACATTTTTCCTGACGTTTCACCTAATCCCTATCTTATCTCCAATTACTTTCCCAGGTGCGTATGCCCAGTTTGAAAAGAACATGATGAGCTGAAATGAGAAGTGGCTTAAGTTGGGAGGGAGCCATGATCTGGGTCAGAAGAAGTGTTTGCAGAAACTGAGGGTAGTTGCCACAAAGGGGAGGGGGCTGAGAGTCAAGGATGACAGCTGCCTTCAGATGTCAGAAAGAGAACCTGAAACATAAGTCAAACAAAGGTCTTCAGTCTTATCAAGCACCATGTTCCCTTTTGATGAATATAAAAATTTTGTATATTCTGGGTACTATCAGGCTCTTATTTGTATCATGGAAAAAATTTTTTTTTTCATTTCTTGACTTTAAATATCATAACAAACACCTGTGTGTTTTCAAGCCATTGTTCACTGCTGACACCCTCTCCACTCTGGAGATTCTGATACACTCTTCTGGTTGGTTTCCTTCCCTGTCTGCTGAGTTTTGCTATTTTTTAAGTGTGTAGTTACACAAAGCAGAATCTGGCCAATGGGGATGAGTTCCAGAAAGGTAGGTTTCAGCATATAAAGGAAGACATTCTAAAAGAGTCCAGAATAGATTGATGTTTCAGGTAGTGAGCCCCCGGTGGCTGGAGGGGTGTAAGAGGCCAAGTGACTACTTTTGATCAGAGCAATTAGATGCTGTGATTTCCAGTTCTGACTTTGTGCTTCAAAAACAGAGATATATGATGTGGAAACTCCAGATCTCTGGACAAATAGCCACATTTTCACAGGTTAGACATTTCAGTGTTTTGAAGACTGTTTTCTGTACTTTTAAAGAGGGGACACTCACCCTCCAGTTCCTTGAGCTCCCTAATTCTTTCTACCATCCAGTTTGGGGAGTTGAACTCCATTTGTCTGAGGACTAGAGGGCATCAGGGGTGTGGAGGCCCTGATGGTGCAGGTGAAGAAGGTGGCACCAGGGGTGTCATATGAAAAGGTCAAAGGGAGTTCTCTCTGTCACTTTAGCCTTTCTTGGCCAAAAGAGCCAGGGTTCCTTCATTTTGTGCTGAAGGTCTCAGTGCCCGACCATGAAAAATTAGCCTGGCCCTGAATCACTCTGTGCTGCCCCATCGTGTGCATGCTGTCATCCTGAAAAATTCCAGTTCACCCCTCCCTCTTCTCCTTCCCATCTTAGGCCAGAGATGACCTTACCACAGGCTAATCTTAATGCATTTGGTTTGACCAGGAGGGTGTATTTTGTGATCCCTCTCCTACCCCCCCCCCCAAAAAAAAAGAAACATTAAAGGATTTCCTATTAGGGATCCAGATTTCCAGTTTATCTGTAACACTCGGATCTGGGAATCTGGACCTGCAACCCACAGGGCACAAGTCAACTCCTGTGCTGCCATCTCCTGTCACAGCTGACCCTTGTCTTCATCTAGCTTCCACCCAGAGTGGATCCTAGACCCAGATTGAAGAGCAAGTTATTTACTGGGAAGATGAGCCCAGAACACACGTGCAGGGGGTGGGGAGGTGGGCCAGGGAGGGAAGAAAGCCGTAAAGTTCCTGTTCTGGGCAGCTAGAGTTTAATCCTGCAGGGCCACAGATCAGTGTGGTCAGGGCAGATCAGGCCTCTGTGTCCCTCCTGAGAGGAGAGGGAGCTGGGGTATTTGTACACCCACTCCTGCCAATCACGAGTGGAGGCTGTTCAAGCCAGCAGAGAGTCAGTGGCCAGAGAGTCCTGGCAGCAGGGAGTCCAGAGTACTCTGAAAGGGTCAGCTTTACCCCTGGGCAGGGGCCAGGGATGGGCGGTGGTGGTTCTGCTTCTTCTCTGTAAGAAGCTTGACTCTGCCTCTCTGCTTTAAACATTTTGTCTGGCTCTGTTTAAAGAACCTGGAGGGATGGGGTGGGAAGGGAGGTGGGCAGGGGGTTCAGGATGAAGGGGACACATGTATACCTATGGCCGATTCATACTGATGTATGGCAAAAACCATCACAATATTGTAATGTAATTATCTTCCAATTAAAATAAATTAAAAAAAAGAAAAGAAAAAGGACATCACCTCTCCTCACTGTCCTTCTCCGACTCAATTCCTGTTCTGCACTACAAGGGCATGATGGCATATGCTGTGGGTTTAGGGGGAGATGTGTGGATTCAGGCAAGGTGCTGTGTCTCCTAAGATGAAAGTCTTTTGCCTTGCATGGCCTTGTCCTCTCAAACCCCTCAGTAGGGCTGACCTTGATTGGGTGTCCTGGGTCCTCTCTTTCCTTGTCCCCATGCAGCCAGTCTTACTTTTTCCTTCCGGAAGATTTAAATTCCTCAAGTCGCCTGCTCTCTGGTTCATTCTAAGTTAACCAGCCAAGTGGTTTTGATGGCCAGTTGTGGGGGGATTAATTGGAGGGGAGGGATTAAAACAATCCTTTTTCTAAGTCAAATCTCCAGATCTGGGTCATTAAAAATGATGCCTTTTTAAGTACTTCCATGTTTGCTGGCATCCCCTTGCTGACCAAAGGAAGAACGGCAGACACCAGACAATGGGCCCCCATCTGCCCTTGTGGCCACAACATTTCCTGGAACCAGAGGGCTGGTAATACGTACAAATGAGAGGGGCGCGTTCTCTGCCAGGCCCTCCCCAGAGGGAAGTTAATCTTCACCATAGACGTGCTTTATTCTGAGAAGCTGTCTTGTAAACCCCGTGCAGACAGCTGTTGTTTTCAGATTACAGAGCCTGTTGACAGTCTCTCCTTCAAAGGATCTACGCTTTGGGGCTTTTAAACTTTGCAAACCATGCCACTGAGTCCCTGCTGGATTCATTTTGGCAGAGGTGCCAGCCAAGGGCTTCTTTTCCCGTCTCTTTAGACACCAGGGCTTGGAGTCAGGACTAGCTATAGCCACTCCTGGAGCAAGTGAACTCTTTCTAGTCCCTTCTTATCTTTTTCTGGCCCTTTTGCCTCTTTCTCAGATGGTATAAACTGGAGACTGAGTGAGGTCAGACCATCAAATGCACCCATGAGTTCCTGCCTTCTGATATTTAGTTACACCAAGTCATAGTGGGTGGCGGTGATGAGACAAGTATACCAAGGTCAAGGGTGTGGCCTTGAAATGTATTGCTTAGGGCACAAGGCCTCAACTGTTTACCAGCTGGGAGCCCTGGAACAAGCCGCTTCACTTCTGCTGTTCCTGTTTCCTGGGCTATGAAAAATGGAAACAATGATAGCATCTACCTCAGGAAGCTTTATCTTTATTGTAAAGATAAAATGAGATAATGCACAAAAAGCTTCTTGGTTGACATACAATAAAAGTTTGGTAAATGATAACATTTTTTAATTATTAAAACATTTATTTTCTTATTGGAGTATAATTGCTTTACAATGTTGTGTTATTCTCTGATGTACAACAAAGTGAATCAGCTATATGTATACATATATCCCCTCCCTCTTTGACCTCCTTCCCACCACCCCCCATTCCACAATAGCCAGGACATGAAAATGTCTATTGACGGATGAATGAATAAAGAAGATGTGGTACATATATACAGTGGAATATTACTCAGCCATGAAAAGGAATGAAATTGAGTTTTTTTGTAGACGTGCGGATAGACTTAGAGTGTGTCATACAGAGTGAGATAAGTCAGAAAGAGAAAAACGAATATTGATGTTAATGCAAAAATGTGGCATCTAAAAGATTTTATTTTATTGAAGTATAGTTGATTTATAATATTGTGTTAGTTTTGGGTGGACAGCATAATGAGAGCTCTTTTGCCTCCATCCTCCTCCTCTTCCTCTTCCTCATCATCTGGGCTTCTAGAAATACCGTCACTCTCTTTCAGAGGAGGACTGGCCCCCATCCACTGTGAAGGAGCAGAGCTAGCTTCTTAAGCTGCAATGTTGTGGATGGAGGATGGCAAGTCAGAACCGAGAGGATGGCATTCCAGGTGGAGGTAACCAAGTGGGCTGTGAAAGGAGAGAAGCCTCCATGTGTTTAGGGATCAGCAAACAACAGATCTGGCTGAAATCAGTGCAAGAGATGCAAAGAGGGGACTTCCCTGGTGGTCCAGTGGTTGGGAGTCTGCCTGCCAATGCAGGGGACACAGGTTCAAGCCCTGATCCGGGAAGATCCCACATGCTGTGGGGCAACTAAGCCCATACTCCACAGCTACTGAAGCCCATGCACCTAGAACCTGTGCTCCATAGCAAGAGAAGCCACTGCAATGAGAAGCCTCAGCATTGTAACAAAAACCCAGCAGAGCCAAAAATAAATTTAAAAAATAAATAAGAGAGATGCAAAGAGGAGGAAATGAGGCAGAAGAGGTAGGCTGGGACCAGCACAAATGCATGGCTTAAAGGTGGTGGGCACCATGGATAACTTTAAACTGGAGTGTCATCAGAGCATGAGGTGTCTATGCTCAGACAGAACAAGTCTGCTTTCTAGGAGAGGCCAAACTTCTTAATTAGGAGAATTCTCCTTTGGTCTTGACAAAATGGCCAACAGGACCACATGCTTGGATGTTTCATTTGTCAAATGACATCCCTTGCTTCGACAGCAAAGCTGAGGCCCTGTGTGATATGCCGAAGTGGGAGGGTGGGACATTTTATTGGACAGTATTGAATTTGTTCAAACCCCTGCAATTCCCCTGGAAGGGGCCATGGATACGGGGTCAATTTATCCTCCGACCTGAAGCCACAAAGTTGATAATCAGCTGCCACTGTCTATGGGGGAGATGAACTCCATTGCGGAGCTGTTCAATAAATCTGCTATTAGCAGGGAAAGTGCTTACATGCACTTAAAAAAAATTAAACAACAAAATAAGAGCTGCTGATTGACAAGGCATCAATAAAGCCGTATGTGTGCATTGCTGACCCCAGCTGCCAATCTGTGTTTATTAGAAATCAGTTTCTATAAATAGCTTGTGGCAGGGAGAACAGTGAGCTGCTTCTCAGATGGGGGATTGTGAGTGCTAACTCTTCAATACTAGGCTCTTGGTTCAATTTAGTTAATTGTTTGCCACAGCTGAAAGCTGGGGTGTCAGTAGTGAGGGGCTAGTCTCAGGAGGTGGTTAATAATTTTTTATCCTCCCATTTTTGAAGCAGAATTACTAGCTCCCTGCTCTAGATCTAGTCTTCCTTTTCCTTGACCAACTGAACCCCAATTTGTTTCCAGGTTAGTTATGTTCTGTACAAAAAAAAAATGGCTTTCCCATTCTTCTCTGAAGTTTGGGTTGTGCACACAGCTCTGGCCTTGAAACACAAACTGAGGGTTTCAGGGGAAATATTTGCCAACTCAGTACATGCACAACCTCTTTCCCTTTCTTCCTTCCATGGATCCCACATGATGCAACTAAGACTCAGTTCAGTTGCTCAGTCATGTCTGACTCTTTGTGATCCCATGGACTGCAGCATGCCAGGCTTCCCTGTCCGTCACCAACTCCCGGAGCTTGCTCAAACTCATGTCCATCAAGTCTGTGATGCCATCCAACCATCTCATCCTCCGTCATCCCCTTCTCTTCCTGCCTTCAGTCTTTCCCAGCATCAGGGTCTTTTCCAATGAGTCAGTTCTTCGCATCAGGTGGCCAAAGTATTGGAGTTTCAGCATCAGCATCAGTCATTCCAATAAATATTCAGGACTGATTTCCTTTAGGATGGACTGGTTGGATCTCCTTGCAGTCCAAGGGACTCTCAAGAGTCTTCTCCAACACCACAGTAAAAAAGCATCAATTCTTCGGCGCTCAGCTTTCTTTATAGCCCAACTCTCACATCCATACATGACTACTGGAAAAACCATAGCTTTGACTGATGGACCTTTGTCGGCTGAGTAATGTCTCTGCTTCTTAATATGCTGTCTAGGTTGGTCATAGTTTTTCTTCTAAGGAGCAAGCGTCTTTTAATTTCATGGATGCAGTCACTGTCCACAGTGATTTTGGAGCCCAAGAAAATACATGGGTGTGGGTTCTGCAATGGATTAACCTCCTGGGCATTTATCATCTAACTGCATCTTCATTTCACCACCTTTACTGGATACCACCAGGCTTCAGACATTATACACTACCATCTTATTTCTTTTCTCATCATTCTTTCTCTTCTCAACCATTCTTCTGAAATGGTTGTTAACCCCATTTCACAGGGGAAGAAACAGAGGCTCATAGAGTTTATCCATTTTTATCCTTATTTATTTGGTCCTTCAACAAATGTTTCCTGAGAGCCTCCTATCTATCAGGCACTGTGCTAAGCCTTCTCTGACTTAATCCTTGAAGCACTATTATGAAATAGCTACTATGAACCTTAATTTTCAGGCTCAGAGAACTTATTGATTTCATTCATTCTTTCAGTGAACTTTGAAATAGGGCACCTGATCACTACATCAAGAAGCAGAAGTGGCCCAGCTGTCTCGATGGGAGGTTGTCCACACATTCCCTTTCCTCCCAGGGATGGGTTTTGGTTCGTCTTCCCTGAGGGAGAAGGACCGCCTTCCCTGGCCCATCTGCAGGCCTGCAAGTGATGGGTTAGAGGGGCAAGGCTTCAGGTGCCTTCCCAGACTCCTGCCCCCTGGCCTGGCTCTCAGCTTTGCAACACCAGTGGCCTTACATTGGTTTGTTTCAGCCTCTCATTTGCTTTCTAAGGGGGCACTGTTTCCCCCCATTTCACTGATGAAGATTAAATAATTTTTTTGATGTGAACCATTTTTAAAGTGAAAGTGAAAGTGTTCGTCACTCAGTCCTGTCCAATTCTTTGCGAACCCATGGACTGTAGCCCACCAGGCTCCTCTGTCCATGGGATTCTACAGGCAAGAATACTGGAGTGGGTACCCATTCTCTTCTCCAGGGGATCTTCCCAACTCAGGGATCAAACCTGGGTATCTTTCATTGCAGGAAGACTCTTTACTATTTGAGCCACCAGGAAAGTTCATTTTTAAAGACTTTATTGAATTTGTTACAACACTGCTTCTGTTTTATGTTTTGGTTTTTTGTCTGTGAGGCGTGTGGGATCTAAGCTCCCTGATCAGGGATCAAACCTGCATCTCCTGCATTGAAGGCCAAGTGTTAACCACTGGACCACTAGGGACGTCCTTCACTGCCAAAGATTAAGGCAAGTCGGTGTGTTAGCCATGTGTTATAAAATCACTGACTAAAGTGTGGTGGATCCTATGCTTTCCTAATCACATCTCTTTACCAGGCTGGCACACTCAACCCTCAGCGACTGTGAGTTTTGGCTACCCATGGCTCACAGATGCCCATGGAATTGTCCAGACGGTTTTCTCTGACCAGTGGTAAGCCCCCTTCCCAGGGAGTATAAACGCCCTAATTCCTGACAGCAACCAGCAGCCAATGATTGATTGATAGAAGAGGACCAAACCTGGACATCTTGGCTGAGGAGCAAATCACGTTAAGTTGTAGTTCACGCTTCAGGCCTCCCCTGTAAGACCAAGTTCTTACACACCTTCCTCCTTCCTCCATTCTACCCTCCTCCCCTCATTCTCTTTCTCCTGAGAAACATGAACTACCTCAGTCCCTGTTGTGGGCTCTGCTCTACAGGAACCTAACCTAAGGCATCCAGGTAAAACCTTGGAATTCACCTAGTGGGAGTCTTTAGAGAGTTTTACCCTCCCCTGCTCTCAAGCCAGGATGGGTTACTGATGGTCACTGAAGTTCTCCCTGCCCTGTCTTATGCATTGGTTTCTCTTGATTGACCAATGATACTCTTGAGGACAAGGCTGTGGTCTTCCTGTTCATTGCTTGCCTGTGATGAGCATCCAGTGATAAGAACAGCAACATAATATTAACTAGAGCTGACATCAAGTATTTGTTCTGTGTCGGGCACAGGTCTAGTGCCTTTACATAGTACCTGATTTACACCCCACTGCAGTCCTTTTAAGTAGGAAATAGTATTATTCCCATTTTGTATATGAGGCTTGAGAAGAGCTCTGCAAGGGAAGAATCAGGGCTGGAATGCCACGCCTCTGACTCCTAACTGGGGCTCTCTCTGTCCCTCTGCTCAGAGAGGAAGTATTGCCTTATTATAAAGTCAGGTGAGAATTTGTTCAAAGGTTCTTAAATAGTATTTCTCATCTCACCTTCAGGGTAAAAGGAGGTGGTAGCAATGCTTGATAAAAGGAAGCTGCAACAAAGCTAAACATCCTGGTTTCACAGCATGAATCATGCAAAAATGGAAAGGAAAGATTGGTTACAGAATGTTGCATCTCAGTTCCAACTGGTATTTCATCAGCTTCAGAAATGAAGGCACTCCAGGAGCCCACCACGTGTGAGGTAGCGGATGAGATCGGAAGAAAATTCAGTCCTCTTAGTCTAGCAGTCCATCCCTTTGTGGGTATTTCTGCCTCTGGAGAAATACTTGGAGACACAGCAATTCCTCAGATACACATCGTTACTCTTTCCATTCAGGATCTGAGCCACCTAGAGAATCTTGGCATCTCAAGGATCTAAGAGACTTCAGGGGTCATCGAATCCATTCCCAATTGAGGAAAGAGAATAATAGCATAGCAAGCCCCCTACACATGAACCTTCATGTTGTGAGCTTTCAAAGATGCAAACACACGTTCCATCAGCATCAGGCATGGGTGAGTGCAGCTTGTCCTCTGTCTCCTATTGCTGACGATCCTTCAGCTCTCCCATCTCGTCTCCCTCTTCCGATCCTTCAGCTCTCCCATCTCCTCTCCCTCTTCCAGTCAGTAGCTCTTCTTGCCCATTTACTTGATGGCAGCCCCTGTATGCCAGCGGATGTACTTATCACTGTACTTTTCAAGGTACTGTACTGTAAAATGAAAAATGTTTTATTTTTTGAGTTCGTTTTTTATGTATTATTTGTGTGAAAAGTATTATAAACCTATTACAGTACAGTACTATATAGTTGATTGCGTTAGTTGGGTACCTAGGCTAACTTTGTTGGACTTATGAACAAATGGGACTTATGAACGTGCTCTCAGAGTGGAACTCATTCATAAGTAAGGGAATTCTTACTGTAATAAGACTTATTAACATGTGATGAACATTTCCTATGTAATGGGCATCCTGCTAAGGGCTTTCTGTATTTATTTCTCTCAACCATCCTAGGAAGTAGTTACTATAGATAACTCCAATTTGAGGAAAAGGAAATGAGGCACAGAGCATTTAAGCTATTAGATTAAATTTATATAGGAAGTAAACGTGTTTATTAAGATTGCATTTGCTCTATAACAAATAATCCCCCAAATGTTAGTGTTTAACACGCTAGAAATTCACCTCCAGACCACCTCCTCCCTCCAACATTGCAGGTGTTTCTGATCACTGGGTGGGGCCTTCTACAACACATGGTGCTTTGCAGACCCAGGCTCCTTCCGTCTTATAGCTCTGCTGTCTCCTAGAGCCTTGTAGGTCAACCACCTCCACCCAGTGAAAGGAGAGAGAAAGCACGGAGATGGGGTAGCTACTTCTTGAACCTTGACTCAGAACTGACATGCATCTGTCCCTTTCATATACTGCTGATGAAAGTCCGTGATGGAGGCAAACTTAGATGCATAAAGGGAAGGCAGATACTTCTCAGAAGCAACTCTGAAATGTGGATTAAAAGAGAGAAAATTGAGTGACCACTTGCCATTTTGTCACAGTAAATCCTCCCTGAAGGTAGAAAGCAGAGGGAGAAGGAAGAACTAGACATTGAAACTTCATCGGTTTCCTTGAACCAAGACTGCATAAGCTTTCCCAGAACCTCTCCAGCAGACTTCCACTTAGGTCTCATGGGCCACAACTGGGTCACATGTCCATCCCTAGATGCCCAGGATGCTAGGAAAACAGAGTAGGATTGTCACAATCTGTTTTCATCCATCGTGTTTCATCACCTGAGACTGGGTACATTCCCTTCTGGAACTAAAATGGGTTTCAATTAGCAAGAATGAAAGTGAAAGTGAAAGTGTTAGTTGCTCAGTCCTGGCTGACTCTGCGTCCCCATGAACTGCAGCCCACAAGGTTCCTCTGTCCGTGGAATTCTCCAGGCCAGAATGCTGGAGGGGTTGCCGTGCCCTCCTCCAGGGGATCTTCCCAACCCAGGGATTAAACCCCAGTGTCCTGCATTGCAGGCAGATTCTTTACCATCTGAGCCACCAGGGAAGCCCAAGAAAGAGGGGCTGGGCCTTGAGCAGTCAGCTCTTTGAGTCTATCACACATTCATTTATTCAAAATCGATTCCACAAATCCCCAAGCACCGACTCTGTGCCAGGCACTATTTTCTATAGTCCAAAGCCACCCTGCCTCCTACCCAGCACTTCAGTGAAACTTTCCTCATCCAGGTTACCAGGTACCTCAAGGTAGATACATATGAGAAAAATCCTCCAGGGATCAACTCCATGGCCCATTAGATGCTTTTGCCAAAGCAAGGTCACCTCTCTTCTTTGGGGTTCCCAAGAACAAATCCCAGAGCTCCAGGTTTAGGCATGGAAAAAGTATGCCCACTGTGGAGGTGGTCTCCCTAGCAACTACATCAGCAAAAGGGATGATGAAGAGCCAGGAGCCCTACCCACCAGGGGCCCCCTGCTTGGCTCCCTGGAGGGTAGTTGGGAGGGGTCTTTTACCATCATTTCTGATGCCTGAACCAAGTTCATGTTCAGAATGTATATAAAGTTATTTGGGCCAAATTTCCATGTTAACTGTTCAGATCAGAAATGCTCAATGTCAGTTAAATTTGGTTGGATTATAAGACAACACAGTCAAGATCAGGAACATGTGGCCTGATGTGATTTAACCCAGAGAAGAAATGCCTGTTCCCTTCTGCTCAGCTATAACATTATACGTATAAAGATACATACGCGCTTGCTCTCTGCCAGAAATGTCAACTGCTTTTGATCTCTCCCTTTAGATATTAAAGTTTCCCCCTGCTTGCCCCTCTGCTTGGCAAGCCCCTTAAGGGCTTTCAAACCAATAAACAAGCCCGGAGCTGCTGAGAGGGTGGAAGCTGTTTGCCTTTTTGAG
Source organism: Cervus canadensis (assembly GCF_019320065.1). Taxonomy (NCBI): domain Eukaryota; kingdom Metazoa; phylum Chordata; class Mammalia; order Artiodactyla; family Cervidae; genus Cervus; species Cervus canadensis. The sequence goes on from NC_057403.1 coordinate 42,232,154, forward strand.
CGGGTGCCCTGTGGCCCGAAGGTCGTGTTTAATCAGCCTCAAGGTTTTGCTTAACATTGACTTGGAGTTTAAAATAGCATTTCAATAACCTCAGCCCCTTCCTGCTCTCCCCCATCAGCCATGGGAGGAGGAAGACAGGGGCCCACGGGTTTGGGAGTTTGTGTGTTTGTTGTTAAGGTTCTGAAGCAAATGAGCTGTGTTTGGCTGGTGGCCATGGCGGAGAGATGCCCTCCTTGTTTCGGGGAGGGGCTTGGCCCTAATGCTAGGACCTGGTCCCGAGTGCACAAAATAATAGACTTATTGTAGCAGAATGCAGCTGGAGGCTGGGGTTGCATTTCTTTCTTTTCATCTTTTCCGACTCTAAAGATAGCTAATGCTCTTTCGAAGAGGGCGTGGAGCCACCCTGGTGTGTTTCTCAGTTATGCCCATAATATGGGGTGGAGGGTGAGAATAGTACATTACAGTCTTACCTATGAGCTAACTGCAAACTTTCCCAAGACTGAGGCTGATATAAAGCCCTTACTGCTGTTCCTTCCCTGGGAGGGATCTTTCATGCCACACAGTCTGGGATGGGCATTGACTGCTTCTGCTTGCTCTGGTTCTCCTCCCTCTGACCTTCCCCTACTTCTTGTTCTTCCCTCTGAAGGATCTTGGTCCTCCCCCGGTGGCATGATTCTTCACCCTTGGAAGCTGGTGTCATCTAAGACAAATTTTGTTCGTCTTACAGAGTCTGCCTGTTAAAGTATTCTTCCATTGCATCATTATACTTAGAAACACCCTCCTCATCTGGCCAACCAGTGAGTTCATGGACTCCTCACCAGTCTAGTATCAAATAGTTCAGTCACCCAGTATTAATCAGGATGAGTTCATTTGTGTTGCAGTAACAAAATAGAATCCATATCTCCAGGCACCGAAACTCAACAGACGTTCATCACCCATGAAAACTCCTGTGCAAATGAAGCTGCTCTCCAAGGCTTCTTGTTCCCCTGCAGTGACTAAGTGACCTAGACAGCTTCCACCCTCTTAACACAAGGCTTCCATGATCACAGAAGAGACAACTGGAAGGTTGACAATCAGCTTTCAAATGCTTTGGCCAACCCAATAATGCTCACTGCTTCTGCTCATTGACCAGCTCTAATCACACAGTCCTATATATTGCAGGAGATCTGGGGCGATATATGGATACTGGATGAGCAGGAAATCCCACACACCCCTGTGTCCACATCTCTGAACCTTCATAATAATCCCTAAGAGGGTGCTAGGATTCTTCCCAGGCTATGGGACATTTTACTTCTGAATCTACTGAGAGCCATGAGATGCTAGTATCAGGACCCCGTTTTCCAGGGCAGGCTGCTTTGTATTTCTTTTTTAAAGATGGTCAGTCTGGGGCAACCATTAAGGACACTTGGGAAAGCAAAGTTTAATATTTATACTCAGGGGTCCTAGAGACAGGAGACCTGGCATGCTATGCAGAGCCACATGGGAAAGACACCAGGGTGATAGGAGGCAGAAGACAGCATAGGGCAGGGAACGCTGAGGCCCCAGCTCTTATTGGGATTCCCGAGGGACAGGCAAGGTAGGATTCAGTGAACCACCTCAGACTGGCTGGGGTGAATCATTTCAGCAGGTGTGGGCTGGAGGGGAGGGGGGCCTGTTGCTGACTGGTGCCTGGCCCTGTGATGACGAAGACAGAGGAATGTTGCCTTCTGAAGTGCAAGGCCACATAGAGAAGGGGTGGCAGACTGGTTAGTTTTCATATTAAAGTTCCGTTCCTGACTGGGCCTTTGCTGTCCAGGAATTGGCTACCAGGGAAAAACAGTTGCAACCTAGACAGAAAGTTTTTTTTTTTTTTTTTGCTTATTTATTTTTGGTTATGCTGGGTCTTCATTGCTGCAAGGGCTTTCTCTAGCTGCGGAGAGTGAGGCTACTCTTGGTTGCGGTATGTGGGCTTCTCGTTGAGGTGGCCTCTCTCATCGTGGAGCACGGACTCCAGGGCGCTTGGGCTTTGGCAGTTGTGGAGTAGGGGCTCAGTACTTGCAGCTCCCAGGCGCTAAAGCACAGGCTCAGTTAGTTGAGGTGCATGGGCTTAGTTGCTCCGCGGCATGTGGGATCTTCCTGGATCAGGGATCAAACCTGTGTCTCCTGCATTGGCAGGCAAATTCTTCACCACTGAGCCACCAGGAAAGGTTTTGTGAGATGTAAACATATCATAATATACAGAAAATGAAAAAACAAATTTTCCTAGGGCTCTTTTGCTAGGGCCTGCCCAATACCCAGGCTCTAGTGAAAGCAGGAAGTCAAAGTTCAGATACTTAAGATCCTGGATAAGGGACAGCCCCATTTTTCACAGGTGGACACTGAGGCCCAGATACACTAGGAGTGGGTCTCTTCCTTTGCCTTCTTCCAGAATTTCTGGACACCCTAAGACTTCTTGTTCAGAAAAGAGACCCCAAACTCACTCCTCGATGAGTACCTGGGGACTTGATGCATCACCCTGACCAGGAGGGAACAGAGCAATTTTTAACCAAAAGACAGAGCAGTGCTTATCTCAAAGGGATGGAGTGCAGAGACCACTGGTGGCTGGATAGCCAAGAGGGAGGGAGAGAATTTTTGAAGGAGAGCAGGGGGCCGGCCTTATTACTGCTTCAAAACCACAGCACCCCTCTCTTGAAAGTGAAAGTGAAAGTGAAATTCGCTCAGTCGTGTCCAACTCTTTGGGACCCCATGAACTATACAGTCCATGGAATTCTCCAGGCCAGAATACTTGAGTGGGTAACCTTTCCCTTCTCCAGGGGATCTTCCCAACCCAGGGATCGAACCCAGGTCTTCCGCATTGCAGGCGGATTCTTTACCAGCTGAGTCACAAGGGAAACCCCCTCAAAACCCCCATCTGACCTGAAACTCTAAATATTTTCTTTGTTTTTGAACCTACTTTGTTTTCTCGCTCAAGGTCAATTCAGAAATACTTCCTTGAAATATTTCAGTGACTCCACCTGAGATGAGAGACAAGCTGCTGGGGGCTACTGCCCTGAATGACCTTATTGTTTGAGGATGCACTATGGGCTCCCCAAAGAGCCTGAGTTGAGGAATTTGCTAGAAAGCCTGGGAAAGGAAACCCCCGTCCCTGGCCCTCACCGCTGAGCGAGCCCTATCCCAGTCCAGGCAGGTTTGAGCTTCGGTGCTCAAGTGGAAGGGAGCTAGTAATATTCCCTCTGAGCATCTGGAAACAGATGCCTCCAAAACCCATGGATTACTTGCCTGGCACACATGACCTGCTAATTAAGTTTTGCTATTTACCTCTGGAAAGAGAAGGGGCTTCCTGGACTCTGGAGAGGGCCTGACCCCTCCCCTCTCTCCTTTCCATTCTCCACCCCAATCAAGCCTGAAAACTCTTCTGGCTCCTAGAGGGAGAAAGGGTGGGTGAATTTTGGGGTCTGGAAAAGGGGAAAAATTATATAAGCCCATGCCCATGCCTGCCAACCCTCTCCCCCCAGGCTGCTCTTGAAACTGAAGAGCAGTAATAGAGGGTAGGGGGTATGAGAACGAAGTAGTTCAGCCAAAGCGAATTAGCTCCTTCTTGCTACTTGACATTGAGCTCTCTGAAGGTCACTTTCCTCATTTGTAAAGTGGAAGAAACAATCGCATCTCCCTGTGAGAACTGTTGGGAAGGTTAGAGTGTTTGTGTGGGAGAGTCTGTTAGATGCCACCTCGATGTCTATTTGCCTTTTCTCATTACCAATAGGCCTTTGAGTCTTTTCTAGGGCAGCAAAGTGCCCAGATAGAAGACAATAATTCCTGGTCTCCCTTGAAGCTAGGGATGACCTCTGAGATATGAGTGGAAGTTATTGGTGGTGGTAGAGTCTCCAGGAACATTAAAGGGGTCTGCCTTAACTGAGAGATAAGCCTACTGCTCTTTCCTCCCTGTTTCATTCTCCTTGTGTTGAATGCAGACTAGATGGCTGGAGCTCCAGCAGCCATCCTGGAATATAAAGTGATCTTAACAATAGATCCACGTGCCAAAGATGGTGGAATAAAGAGATGGAGATGTCACACTGGCCCTGGGCTGTCTGTTTCTGGATTTCTTCTAGGGGATGGAGAATTAACCTATTTTTGTTTAAGTCAGGGATTCTCAAGCTCTAGCCTGCATTGAAATAACATGGAGAGCTGGTTAAAACAAAGATACCTGGGCTCCAGCCCCAAGAATTTCTGGTTCAATGGGCCTGGGGGTGAACCCTACAGAGTTTTTTTTTCTAACATGCTGTCAGGTGATGTTCATGGTGCTGGTATGGGAAGCACACTTTGAGAATCACTGGTTCAAATCATCATGAATAATTCTATTTTCCAAAGCATAATCCAACCCTAACTTACACAGAAGGATAAGGGCTTCACTCTCAATAAATGTAATTAATATTTTTGTACAGAATGAGGAAGGTACCTGTTCCCTTCCAAGGACCTAGTCGTGGGAAGAAACTAGAAGCTCAGTGGGCTGGAAGGGAGGGCTAAGCTATCTTGATGGCCAGCCTTACCCCCCACCACTGAAGGGCAGTCTTGATCTTAAGAACCCCAAGAAGACTGGGTAGATGCAAGGCTATGTGTGTGATGAGGTTGAAGCCCCACCTCGCACAGGCCTGTCGTGTAGCATCTCCTGTTCCTCCAAGTTCCCAGAAACTTAACAATATGCTTCATGATGAGAAGGCTTTTTTTTTTTTTTTTCCAAAGCAGGGACCATGTGTAGATCCAAGCATTCTGTGTGTATTATCTCATTTAATCATCACAACCCTCTTCATGGACGAGGAAGCTGAAGCTAACAAAGGATAAGTAACTTGTCTGTAGTCACAGAACTACTGAGCAATGAAGCCTAGATTTGGACTGGAAATGCCACACTATAAAGAGCCACTCAAAGCTGAGTCAGCCCTGCCCTGGCATTGGGCTTTGCGTGCACGCTAAGTCACTTCAATTGTGTCTGACTCTTTGTGACCGCAGAGACTGCAGTCTGCTGGGCTCTTCTGTCCGTGGGATTCTCCAGGCAAGAATACTGGAGTGGGTTGCCATGCCCTCTTCCAGGGGATCTTCCCAACCCAGGTATCGAACTTGTCTCTCTTATGTTTCCTGCTTGGCAGACAGGTTCTTTACCATTAGCATCACCTGGGAAGCCTGGCATTGGGCTATGCTTGACTGTATTTCCAGAAATAAGAAAGCAAGAAGGCTTTGAGGCAGCTGGGGCAAGGGTGGGGTGACTGTCAGGGGCCACCCTCCCGCCTCTGTGTCTGTGGACCCTCACTGAGGACTGAACACCAAGCCCTGGAGACATTGAGAGGAGGCAGACTCTCTTTGGGGCAGGTGGGCTGTGTTGATGGATTAGAAACCATGTCTCTCCCGAGGCAAGGGGGTCAGTGGCCCTGCGCTGCCTGCTGCTCCGATAAAATATGAAGTTCAGAAACTCCAGGCAATCTTCTCTCTCCACTGAGTGATGACCTTGTAATTGGCTCTCAAGCTGGCTTGATTTATCAACTCCAACCTGGGCAGCCAGAAAAGGATGAATTAGCTTCTGGGGGCTGCCGAGGAGAGCAGGGTCCCTGGGAGCACGATGCCATGGGCGTGGGGGCCGTTTGTCACCACCAGGCCCTGCTTAATTGTGGGAAGATGAAGCGAGGAGGTGTCGGATTGCACTGTATAAATCACGGTCTCTTGTAGTTCAACCTGGGCCGAGGCGGCAGCAGAGAGGAGGCTCCTGTTTGGAGGAAGTTCCGGGACAGAGACCTGTATCTCTGCCCAGCACCGCTTCACGAGAGAGGCAGCTTGGGTATAGGTTTCAAAGAGGGCCCTTTAGGGACGACTGGAGAGCTAAGTGGTGTTACAGCCTCAGGGGAATCCTGTGTACTTTGCAGTCAGTGTTCCTGGGTTCAAATCATGATTCAGCCATTTACCAGCTGGGGGACAGTGGCTGAGTCACGTAACCTCTCCCTGTAGGACATCATGGTTAAGAGCGCTGAGTCTGGGACTTCTCTGATGCTCCAGTGGTTAAGAATCCACCTGCCAAGGCAAGGAACAAGGGTTCGATCCCTGATCCAGGAAGATTCCACATGCCGTGAGACATTTAAGCCCATTCACCACAGCTACTGAAGCCCGTAAACTCTACAGCCTGGGCTCTGCTACAAGAGAAGCTACCACAATAAGAAGCCCGAGCACCACAGCCAGAGAGCAGGCCCCACTTGCCGAAACTAGAGAAAGCCCATGTGCAGCAACAAAGACCCACAGCAGCCAAAAGTTTATAAGTAAAATAAATAAGTGAATAAATGAATTTCAAAAAAGAAAAGAGCACTGAGTCTGGATTTGAATCTGGACTCTGCCCCTTACTGGCTCTGTGGCCTTGGGCAAGTTACATAATCTCTCTGTGCCTCAGTTTCCTCATCTGAAAAATGAGGATAATAATACTATTGAACTTATAGGATTGTATGAGTTTCCTAGGGCTGCCATGACAAATTGCTACAAACTGGGTGGCTTAAAGCAACAGAAATGTATTGGTTTATAGTTTTGGGGCTGGAAGTCCAAATTCAAGGAGCTGGCAGGGCCATGCTCCCTCCAAAGGCTCTTGGGCAGAATCTTTTCCGGCCTCCCTCACCTTCTGGTGGCTCCAGAGTTCCATTGTGTGTGGCTGTGACACTCTAGTCTCTGCCTTTGTTTTCCATGGCCTCCTCTTCTCTGTTCCCCTCTTCTGTCTCTTATGAGGACATTTGTTATTGGATGTAGGACTCACCCACATAATCCAGGGTGATGTCCACTCAAGACCCTTAACTTGATTGCATTTGCCAGGACCCTTTTTTCAAACAGGTCATGTTCACAGAACTTAGACATATCTTTCTGGGTGTCACCGTTCAACCTACTACAAGGGCTATTGAAAATTAATGAATTTGTAGGCATATTACTCAGCCATATAAAAGAATGAAATTGTGCCATTTTCAGAGATGTGGATGGACCTAGAAACTGTCCTACAGGGTGACATTAAGTCAGAAAGAGAAAAACAAATATCTCATATTAACCCATATATGTGGAATTTAGAAAAATGGTACAGACCAATTTGCAAAGCAGAAATAGAGACACAGACATAGAGAACAGACGTATGGACACCAAACTGGGAGATTGGGATTAACATGTATACTCACTGTGTATAAAACAGATACCTAACGAGAACCTACTGTATAGCACAGGGGGGAAAATAGAAGGTACAGTCGGCTTGTAGGACATATGTTAAGTTAACCTTAGAAATGCATCCCAGTACACAGTGCTGTGTGTGTGTGCTCAGTTGCTCAGCTGTGTGACTCTTTGTGACCACGTGGACTGTAGCCCACCAGGCTCCTCTGTCCATGGGATTCTCCAGGCAAGAATACTGGAGTGGGTTGCCATTGCCTTCTTCAGAAGATCTTCCTGACCCAGGGGTTGAATCTGCATCTCTTGTGTCTCCTGCATTAGCAGGCAGATTCTTTACCGCTGTGCCACCTGGGAAACTCTCCCAATATATAGTAGGTGCAGACAAATACTGTTTGATTCCACTTGTACAGGGTACCTAGAATAGCCACATTCATAGAGTCACAAAGTACATTGGTGTATGCCAGGGGCCAGAGGGTGTGGGGTGTGAATGGGGGAGTCAGTGTAAATACTGGGGGCAGAGTTTCAGTTTAGGAAGGTGAAAAATTCAGGAGACGGCTGATGGTGAGAGTTGCACAGCAATGTGAATGTACTTAATGCCACTGACTTGTCCAGTTAAATATGGTTAAAATAGCATGTTTTATATTATATGGCTTTTACAATAAAAATGTTTTAAAATATTTGTAAGGTTCTAAGAAGAGGACCTGGCACACAGCCAGAACTACACAAGTATCTGATACATGAATGTGCGTATATATAAAATTGTATATATAATGTGGCATGCTGCAGTTCAAGGGGTCACAAAGAGTCAGACATAGCAACTGAACGACAACAAAATATATGCTATATATTTAAATATATAATATATTAACATATTTAATACACACAATATATACATTAATATTAATGCATATATTAATATATGTACATTAGCACATATTAATATAATCAATCTACATGTATATGTACAGAAAATAATGGTACACATTTTGTACAAGTCAGGCTATTGGAAGGATTAGAGCTCATGATGAGCATATAGTAGCCGTCACTGAAACACCCTCCCCCCCCCCCCCTTTTTTTCCTTTTTTCCTTTCTCCATCTCACTTATTTTGCTCCTTTATTGCTTCCTGGGTTATTTACCAAGGAACAAAAAAAATACATATGTTTACATAAAAGCAGGTGTGCAAGTGTTCGTAGAAGCTGTAGTTGGAATAGCCAAAAAGTGGAAACAACATAAATGTCCCACATGTGGGACATAGATATACTGCACTTTATCCAGGTGTTGAAATACTACCCAGCGATCAAAAGGAACGAACTGCTGAGACAGCAACACGGCCAATCCCAGATGTAGCATGTTAAATGAAATGGCTACGATATGTAGGCTCTCATCTCCACAGCATTGTGAAAATAGCAAAAGTCTGTGGAAAGAGACAGATCACTGATTTCTCAGGGTGGGGAGAGGTGTACAAAGTTGGGGGCTGGAGAGGGGAAGGGAGGGCTGACTCTGGCGGAGGCTGACTCTCTTCTGTTCTTTGTGGTCAGAGTGACACAACCGTGTTTATTAAACCAGCAGAGTTGTGCACTCTAAGGGTGCATTTTTACTGAATGTAAATTATACCTTCATTTAAAACTGAAAACAAAAATTATCTGAAGAAAAGTTTCTATCGCTATGGAACAAAAGCTGGAAAATCCCCAAATTGCCTTAATGTTAAAGGTCTTTCCCAGCGTGTCAGTGTGGGTTCCTGGGGAGATTCAGATGGCGCCCTCCCCTGCTCTGAGCTCAGGCCAGGGGCTTGGTCGGTGGATCTGTTACCCTGTGTCTGAGCATCTGCTGGGTGCCCCGCCTGGGAGACACGGGTCCTCCCCGCCCCTCCCGGTGTGGCCTCTGCTGAACAAACACTGACCCCTGCTGTCTCCATCAGTTCCTCCTTCCTTCCAGCCTGGTCTTGGGGCCAGAAAACTGTGGTCCATTCCCAGGTCCGCTGGGGCAAGAATAGGCAGCCAGCGCTTCCAAGGGGTGGAGGAGGTGCTAGGAAGTCGCTTCCATACCCGGTGCTGGCACAGGGCAGAGCCAGGGCAGGAAGCCTGGAGCTCTCAGGCCCACCTGGCTGCCGACTTGTCCAAGCTTCCCAGCCCAGGCCCGGGTGTGGGGAGGAAGGAGGAATCAAGGGAGTCCGTAGATGGGGCAGCCCTGGGGGCAGACCCAGGCCTCTCTGGGCCTCAGTCTCTCCAGCTGTTAGGTGGGACTATCAATCCCCGCTCTCTGACTTCACCCATTTATTCATTTATTGATATGGATACTGAGCACAAGCACCGCAGTGCATCCTGGGATGAGCATCAGTGCCGGGGCCCTGGCCGCACAGAGCTCATAGACTCACAGGGATTGGGAAGTTCATGGAAATGTGGTGCTGACAAGCTGTGGACACGGCCAGACCAGACTATGAGAAGCACCTGCGGCTGGGTTACTGTTTACACCTTCTTTGCTGGGGACGACCTGGAGAATAAGGTGAGGCAAAGCCAGCTGGGAGCCGGAGTGTGGGCTGCAGGACCAGGTAGATTCTGCACTTCCTGGGCAACTTCTCCCTAATCCTCCCATCCTAGAGCTGCCCAAAGATGTCCTTGGATGCTTATTCCAATGAGATGACCTCAGTCCTCTGCGGTGAAGACAGCCCAGTTACCTCTGGGGTGATCACATCCAGAGAAAGAGGAGGTGCCTGGGCCAGTGACAAGGTGACTAAGATTATACGATCATGAATGTACACTTGCCTACCTGTATATTTGTGTGTAGATACATGTGCATATGTGTGTGTGTGTGTGTGAGGATAAGTGAGCTACATGTACATATGAGTGTGTGTGTGTGAGGATAAGTGAGCTACATGTACATATGAGTGTGTGTGTGTGTGAGGATAAGTGAGCTACATGTACATATGAGTGTGTGTATGTGTGTGTGTGAGGATAAGTGAGCTACATGTACATATGAGTGTGTGTATGTGTGTGTGTAAGAATAAGTGAGCTACATGTACATATGAGTGTGTGTAAGTGTCTGTGTGAGGATAAGTGAGCTGCATGTTCATATGAGTGTGTGTATGTGTGTGTGTGTGTGTGTGAGGATAAGTGGGCACGGTTGTGTGGATCTCTCAAGCATGTGTGGGTGTAAGTGAATGCGTGTGTCTGTGTACACGTGGCTGTGTGCATGGCATTGTGGCCTGCGCTTGCCTTTGTGTTCCTGTGTGCACGCACAGCCTCAGTCTTGCATGCATGGCTGCATGAGTTCACGTTTGTGTTTCCGGACCTGCGGGGAGATGGCGTGTGTCTGTGTGCGTCTGTGAGGGCATATGTGCTGTATACTGGGGGAGCCTGCACGTGTGTTTGTGCGTGCATGGTGGGCACAGGGCTGCCAGGATCCAGACCTGCTCTCCCTTCCCCAGGAACCTTGTCTGAGGAGGGGGCTGCTACCCCTGCTGCCAAAGGCTGAGAGCCCAGGGAAGCACACCCCAGCCTTCTTCTGGGGACCGAGGTGACGGGGGTGTGACACCGGAGCCTCCCCAGGTAAGAGCAACACCCCCGCGGGGCAGGGCCAGGCGGGGCACGGTCGGCCAAACACTGACAAGCTCCCTTCATGTGGTGGCTTGGGCCTATTTCTGTCTTGTTTGGCTCATCCTGGCCGGGTGTTCCCGCCCAATAATGCCCCGTTTCTCCACCCAGCTATTTCGGCCGAGGAATGTGCTGTCTGTGTCTCAAGCAGAAAACCAAAAACCCCCATTATGGTTAGCTGTCCTGCGGCTCCGAGCAGCCACTCACTTATTTAGGTTTCTCCTGGTCTATATTTGTCGACGGATGACATGTTGAACTTGGAAAGCACGGCGTGGGGGTGGGGGACCCGGGCCTCTTTAGGCAGGGAGGCGGGGTTATCCTCGGCCCTCCCCAGGGGTCGGGGCAGTGTTTGACTTCTCCGCTAGGGGGCGCTGGCCTTTTTGCTCTCCTCTCCCCACCCTGAGTCGCCCGGCGACGACTGTGCATGGGCCCCCAGACCTTTGGATTCAGCATGAGGTCCAGGCTAGCTCCCTGTTCCCCCTGCTGGCCTCAGCTGCAAGGTTGCCCCCACCCACCCCAACCCCAAGCCCACCCCGCTCCACCCCCACAGCATTTTCCCCAGCCCGGCGTCATAGGGATGGGTAAGGTATGGAATCTAGAATGAAACTGTCTGGTATAAGCCTTGGCTCAGCCATCTCCTAGCTGGGTGACTCAACCAGTTACTTATCTTCTTCCTGTTGTCATCCTTTCATCCCTGAAGCAGGAGTAATACTCTATTTCGCTGGTTTAAGACTCAAATTTTCACACTCTGTTGATGGCCACACAATCAATGAAGCATGGCGTTATTTAATTGGCCACATTTTTTTCTATGTCTTCATGATAAATACACAGAATAATGACGTGGTTTATAATCAAAGGCGTTTAGCGTGCTATGAAATATGCTAGTATGAATACTAGTGCTATTACAGGTGGTACATTTAAATTAAGATAACATAAGGAGGTTTTAATAAAGGAGTACAACATGTGGGCAGGATATAGGGGAACCACAGGCCATAGTGAGATACCTGAGACTAGCAAGAGAAGGGTTGTTATGATCTCAGACTTCAAGACAGATGTTGGGAAGTGCATCTTAGAGCCATGAAGGAGACAATTGGTACAGATAACCATTGAGAGCAGTGACCTTCGTGTGGGGTGGGTGGTGAGGGTTGGGGGGCACACAGCCAGGTTGAGGCAGGCTACTGGCTCTACTATCTGTGTGATTTAGGGTAACTTATTTATTCATGTTTTAGTTTATGTGCTCAGTCAGTCGTGTCCAACTCTTAATGACCCCATGGACTGTAGCCCACCAGGCTCCTCTGTCTATGGGATTTTCCAGGCAAGAGTACTGGAGTAGGTTGCCATTCTCTTCTCCAGGGGATCTTCCCAGCCCAGAGATTGAACTCAGGTCTCCTGCATTGCAGGCAGATTCTTCATCATTTGAGCTACCAGGATTGTTGCCCAGGCTTAAATAAGGAAAGACAAATTGAGTGTTTAGAACTTCTCAGTTCTAAAGTGAAGTTGCTCAGTAAAGTGAAGTTGCTCAGCTGTGTCTGACTCTTTGCGACCCCATGGACTGTAGCCTACCAGGCTCCTCTGTCCATGGAATTCTCCAGGCAAGAAAATTGGAGTGGGTTGCCATGCCTTCCTCCAGGGGATCTTCCTGACCTAGGGATTGAACCCAGGTTTCTCGCATTGCCAGTGGATTCTTTACCATCTGAGCCACCAGGGAAGCCCAAGAATACTGCAGTGGGGATCCTATCCCTTCTCCAGGGGAACTTCCCGACCCAGGAATTAAACCAGGATCTCCTGCATTGCAGGTGGATTCTTTACCAGCTGAGCTACCCGAGGAGCCCAAATCAGCTATGTGTATACATATATCCTCTCCCTCTTGAATCTCCCTCCAACCCCCACATCCAGCCCCTCTAGATCATCACAGAGCACCGAGGTGAGCTCCCTGTGCTATATAGTAGCTTCCAATTAGCTGTTTTACACATGGTTGTATATATATGTATATTTGTTCATTGGGAGTTTTTTTGTTTTTCTGCTTAAGTTAGCTCAAGTTGGTTTCTGTCGCTTGCCGCTAGAAAACCTTAATGCTACAGTGACGCAGCAGTGATGTAGGACTGAGTCAGGGTCCTCCCCAGCAGACACTAGTGATGCACAGTCTCTGCTTACTGCTGAGGGCCAGCCCCCGCCGTATCCCTCCCCACCCCTCCCAGCCCCCATAGGACCAGAGCACAGAAGACAAGCTTCCATGGAGACGCTCTGATTGACATGGGAGTAGAGGGTCAAGAGCCTTGATCCTCTCATTTTTCCCCTTCTTCAACCCCCAGCACCTCAGTCCTAGAATCTTCTAGAACACTGGCTCCCCTACAGTCATGTCCACAGTCCACTTTGGGCAAACCGAAGCCCCCAGACCCTCTGTCTCATCCTATCTGACGGGCAGAAGGAAAAAGGAGGCCCTGAGGACATGAAAGGGCCCCCGGGGTAGCACTGCAGAAGCTCACAGATACATTCTGCGAGAGAAATAAGGGCACAGGGGTGATTCAGAGCCAAACAGCAACACCTACATGTTTCAGAGTCTGGTAGTTATTGGAAAATCATGGGTCCCACACTCACTGGTGCAAATATGCCTCCCTGCACGCTGTGGGGTTAACCAACCACCCGCCACAAGCTACAGTGATGACGAGGGAACCAAACCAACAGTTACTCATAATTAAATGTAAGAATAGCAGCCACTGCAAACCAGGGCCAGCCCGAGGCAGCCCTGCCGGGGCCCGAGCATCTCGCGTGTGAGATCCCGGCCTGTGGGAACATGTGGTAGCATTCTGTGATGCCGCCAAGCCTTGCACGGCAGCCCATCTTCTTTGCCAAATGCTGAATCAAGTCTTCAGGAAGCTCTCCTAACCTGCTAATTTTCGGTTATAAATATCAAGTTTTGGTAACCCTTATTGACTCACTGGATCTGTGAGTGAGTGGCTATTTATTTGTAGGATTGTGTATCCTTTGCTGGAGGAAGGCTCTTCCTTTGGAAAGTCATTCAGTCTAGATCTTGAAGTGGGAAGGAAAATAGCCTGAAATAGTCTCATAAAAGTTGAAAGACCTGGGTTCAAGATCTGGTCATATACCATCTGAGCCTCCAAGTCTCACGAGAAATCACTACGGGAAGTTGTACCAGCTGCTGCTCTGGCTGCCCTGGGCAAATACCTCAGAGCTGGCATATAAGGAGCTTTGCATCCCACTGGAGTGGGGATTTCATCAGACAGGCAGCAGGGCTGGGAGATCCAATAGCTTGGAGGAAATTGTGGAGAACCTGGTTCCTTTGTCTCTCCATTCTGTCTTCCTTGGCATGGCTCCTCCGTGAGTTATTCTGAGAAGCAAATGCACAAGGATGTGATTAGGGAACCACCAGCTGACCCTGAGTGAGGAGAGAGGGCAGTGAGGTTGGGTGGGAGTGTCCTGGACCTCCAGGCAGGCCTGCAGAAGGGTCAGTAAAGCTGTTGGGGAGTTTAAGAGCCACAGTCCCCAGGTCACCATTAGAGGAGTCCCATGTCTCTCTGGATCTAGCTTGGCTTAGTAGCCCTGTCACATCCATTCATTGGCTGGGAGCAGCCTGTGGGGGGAGTGGCCTGGGTATAAAGATGGAGATGGATCTTGGAGCTCAGCAGTTGCTGCCCTTGGACCATTATGGTCCCTGTGGTTAGAGGTCGGCCGGGGAAAGCCTCCACTGAGCTTTGGAGTGATGCTGCTTCCCCCCAAACCCAGGGTCTTCTTGATGGCCTCGGTGGATGCTGTTCCTGCTGGGACCTTTTGTGGAAGTGAGTCCTCTGATGGCTCTTCCCACCTCTCATGAGATCTACTTCAGCACACCCACCTCCCTCAGCCTGCATCTCTCCCTCCGCCTCCTGCCTGGGGCATCTCAGACATTTCCAGTGGGACTCTTGTGAAGATCAAATTGAATAATAACTTTAATTTTTAAAAATTAATTTTGGCTGTGTCACACGGCATGTGGAATCTTAGCTCCCTGACCAGGGATCGAACCTGAACCCCTTGCATTGGAAGGTGAAGTCTTAGCCACTTTAAGACTTTAACTTAATCTAGAAAATAACAATGAGATCCTAAGATGAAATACTCTAGAAAATAACCCAGTTAACACAAAAATAATTTTGAAAGATTTCTCAACTGAGACACTGTTTCCTCTAGGCTTCTAGTAACCACCCTAGTAGTGAGTTTGTCCCGTTTTCTGGGATCCTTGGTGGCACAGTGGTAAAGAATCCACCTGCCAAAGCAGGAGACGCAGGTTTGATCCCTGAGTCGGGAAGATCCCCTGGAGAAGGAAATGGCAACATGCTCCAGTATTCTTGCCTGGAGAATCCCACGGACGGGGAGGAGCTTGGTGGTCTAGAGTCCATGGGGTTGCAAAAACTTGGACACAACTGAGCGACTCAGCACACACATTGCGGTCCTTGCTGGGGTGTGAAGCCCTCAGGCCCTGAGAAAGTGCCCTCGATCAATGAATTCTTGTTTATCTAGTTTTATACTCCAGCCATGTTGAACAAGATGACTTAAGCCCAACCCTAGGAGCATGCCCAAGGGTGCTGCCTGAGCCACAACACAGTGCTAATTCTTGCATTCTTTAACCACATAACCCCTTCCTGTCATCTCAGGCTTGGCACTAATGTGGGATTTCACCCTGGTGGTCAGCTCCCAGGGGAAGCGTTTATTGCCTGGTTGGGGAGACCCTTCGTGGCATCTCCTAGCACAGAAGAGGTGCCAGCTCTTTTTAGGGAAGGGCAGGTCACCTCCGCAAACATTGAGGGCCCAAGGGAGTTGTAGAATCCACATTCTCCAGGACATCCACCCGGGGGCTCCCATTCCATACTTCAGGGTCCCAGGTTGTCCCAACTAGGGTGCTGACCTTTGCATCACTGAACTGCATTGACGCTGCGTTGGACATCCGTGGAGTCATGCAGTTCTTACAACTGAGCCCTCCACCTCTGCTCAGCTGTGTCCACCCTTCCCGGACAGGTGATAAAGGACTCTCTCTGAGCTACCACCAAAGCCCTCTGGTCCTCACACTTGCTATTAACTGCCTGGGAATTACTGTCAGTCTCGTATTATCTACCCATAAACTGCAGGGGTCGACACAACTTAGCATCAGCCAGCCAGCTCCGCTGTCTTTGTGGGTGTCGCTCAGCTCATATATTTCAAATACCTGCACCATCATTCCGGCCTCAGCATCCACCTCCACTAGTATGTTTCCCAGGTCGTCCCAGTAAAATCTTTGACAATTGAGCTGGCACATTGTGCAGAGGATTATCCTGCTCCACCTACCAACCAGGACATCACCCTCTTCTCTCACCAGGTGCTGGGAGAGTCAGTCCTGCACCCTCATCTTACCACCTGTTGTCTCAGGCCACTCCTGGTACCCCAGGGGTTGGAGTCTGAAAAAAAGATGCCAGAGGAAGAGAGAGGGGAGGAAAGTTGGAGAGAAGTCATAGACAGTGATGCAGTCTCAGTGTGGTTTATCAGGGGCTGAGAGCAGCCGGTGGGAAGCAGGACTTTGGCACAAAGGTGGTGATGGATTTCAGAGCAGACAGGACATACACCCACCTCTAAAGCAACAAGAATCCCATGGAATGCCATGTGTTGAATGGCTCAAATCAGCCAGAGTTTCTTCCTGGAGCCAGAAATGCAATGGAGGGATCCTGAATAACACCCGCACTGTCAGGAGGAAGGAAAAGGCAGGAGGGCTAGGAAGGTCACCAACCATGTCCACTACAGAAGCTGCCTTAGAAAGAACAAGACCCCATCTTCTTGCAGATGAAGGAGGCAGGGGTCTAGAGTGGAGAGGAGAGAGGTACGCTCATAACTGGGCACAGACAGGACTGGGAGCTGTGTCGGCTCCTTCCCAACGTGGTTTCACACCACTTCTTCCTGGCAGCCTTGCAGTGCCCAAGGCTGCATCAGGTCAGGAGATCTGGGCCTTGCTTCTTACTGAGCTGGCCTGGTACAAACCTGCCCTTTTCAGGATTATCAGCTGTTTGGGTTTCTTGAGCATAATCTGGGGCATGGCCACTTCTCCCTGGAACACTGGATCAGTACCAGGGGTGGGAGGCGGGTACTCACAGTCAGCTCTCCTGAGATATTTTTAGAGCAATTAAATGCAGCAATAACTCCTCACTTTCTCTTAAGGCTCATTTCCTATTTCTCTATTAAAGGGAATAAAAGCCCATCCTGGAAGGATGCCCGACACCCTCTTTGGGGAAGGAGGTGGGACCGGATGCCAGGCAGTGCTGGTCAAGGTCAGATGGAGTTTGCCTGTGAATCCCCCAGGAGGCTTGTTTGATGAGTAGCCACCTCCACCTCAGCAGGCTCTTCTGAAGTGATGTCCAAGTTCCTTCCACTATGACCTGGGCACCAGGGATGGTTCAACAACGGGGGCCGACCTTCCTGGTATGGCTCAGGGGGCTGTCTTAGCTCCATCTTAAATGTACCATCTAAATTATCCTCAGGCTTCCCAGGTGGTACAGTGGTAAAGAATCTACCTGTCAACGCAGGAGACACAAGAGATGCGGATTCGATCCCTGGGTCAGGAAGATCCCCTGGAGTAGGAACTGGCAACCCACTCCAGTATTCTTGCCTGGAAAATTCCATTGTCAAGGAAACCTGGTGGGCTACAGTCTGTGGGGTCGCAGAGTCGGACACAGCTGAGCATGCACACACACGCATCATCTTTGCCTTCCTGCAGCCTGCCAGAAAGTCTGTATTTTGACATTTTCTCTTGTTGGATAGCAGAGGGTTAATTCCATCGTTAGGCATTTGCTCTTGGGGGTTGTCGCTCTGCAAGCCACCTACTTTGAAAGAGAAGTACTCTTAGAAAGAAGATCTAACATCAATGTGACTTAGTTGGGAAAGAGTGTTGAACCCCGGGCTTGGAGGCTTACACTTGAAACCTGCTTCTGCCATTTAAGAGGTGAGCAATCTTGAACAAATCATTTCTCCTCTATGAGTCTCAGTTCCCTCACATATCTACTCTGAATACTTATCTTCATAGGCCCTCTCTTCTGGGGCTCTTGTGAAGATCAAATTGAATAATAATTTTAATTTAAAAAAAATAAATTTTGACTGCGGCATCACATGGCATGTGGAATCTTAACTCCCGAACCAGGGATCGAACCTGAACCCCCTGCATTGGAAGGCAAAGTCTTAACCACTTTAAGGCTTTAAATTAATCTAGAAAATAACAATGAGATCCTAAGATGAAATACTCTAGAAAATAACCTGGTTAACACAAAAATAATTTTGAAAGATTTCTCAAAAATAATAAAATCTAAATAAAGCAATCTAGAAAATCATCTAGAAACTAAAGAAATGAGATAATTTGTTGTGAATGTCTGCAAAAGATAATTTAAAAAGTGTTACTAGGAAAATGAAAAGGAGGGCATCTAGATTTGCCTGAATCTTGTTTGATGAGTCAAATCCATTGATCAAGCCCTCAGATGCTGTGTTAATATCACATTGCTATGGAAGTAAAGTGAAAGTCACTCAGTCATGTCCAACTCTTTGCGACCCCATGGACTAAAGAGTCCATGGAATTCTCTAGGTCAGAATACTGGAATGGGTAGCCATTCCCTTCTCCAGAGGACCTTCCCAACCCAGGGATCGAACCCAGGTCTCCCGCATTGCAGGCGAATTCTTTACCAGATGAGCCACTAGGGAAACCCATGGAAGTAAAGGGTTCCCCTTGATTTCCATAGTTATCTCCTGGTGGATCAGTTTTGAAGGTGTGTGATTCATCACTGATCCCTGAACACACTTCAGAGGCTCTGCTAGATGCCAGCTCTTGGCAGGCAAAGCCTGCATTTTCCTAACAAGGAACACCCAGCTCAGCGGCCCTCAATGTGGGAGATATAAGATCCTGGCTGATGAGTCATAGAGACCCCCAGCCGTGGCCAGGAACATGCCAAGGAAAATCTCCCCACACCGTTAATGGAATGCTTACCCCCAAGCCAGAGCCTTGCCCCTGGAGGGGTGTGTTTTAAATTTTCCTCTCTTCAGATTCCATGTGTCCCCCTCTGTCACCCCATACTGACTCTTCTGAGTCACAAGCATTTATAGCTTTTGACTACTCAAGTCTATATTAATTAAAGAGCAGACTCGAGATAGGAGAGCCAAGTGTCTTATTTCATAACGTAGATAATGTTAGAGATTTTAATTTACAAGGAGAGCGGAGACCGGGGTCTGTCTGCTGCAGAAAGAGCTGCAGAAAGCTTCTTAGTTTCTGAATCTGATATCTCGAGACTCTCTGAGTTACCATAAATTCTGATAAAAATGTCTTCCCAGCGGCAAAAGATAATTTTTATAAGCTTTTGGAAGGGGACTAATAAAGCAGTAATCTACCGTCTTCCATTATTTAAAGACCTGGCTTGAGGGATGTGATTTGTAAGGGTTTTTATATATAAATATATAGACATATATTAATTATATGTCTCAATCCATCACCCTCTCTGGAAAGGAACTGTGGCAGAGAGCTTTGGTTTTCCCAGGTCTGGCCTCTTGCCTCGGCTGGAGCTGGAAAGATCTGTCTCTGAGACCTAGCCCTGCCGATCTCCACGCCTCCAGGAGAAGTGATCAAAGGTGATGGTGCAAACCATCTGCATCCCTCCCCTGGACCCATGTGATAACCTTAGGGTTACAATTCATGTCTGACAAACATGATTCCACTGTGACAAGGCCCAGTGGCGATGAGGGCGGCTTAGTCATCATCTGACAACAGACACATGTTGGGGACCTTCCCATCTGCCCCTTGCCCGAGTATTCTAGCTCCGGGGTTATCATGCAGACACCAGCCTGAGCATCCAATAACAACCGGCTTAAGCTCAGAGCCAGGGAATGCAGTCCTTGCATCTGACTCCAGGAGACCAGGACCCCTACTGGATGAGGCAAAGCAGAATATTGAGGCTGTAGGATTTGTGTGGCTTATTCTGTGAGAACCTTCCATGCCCCCATAAAGGGCTTGTGATGCTACAGGTTCAATCAATATATGGTCCAAGTCCCTGCCCATCAGTCTCTCTGACTCAGTCAAGCCAAGGTGCCTTGGGATGGTGACAAAGAGCTGAGTGAAGATGTTCCTTAAAGGGACAGAAGTTATTCTGTATCTGCCGTTTCCCCCGTGTCCTCTTATACTCTGAGCGCAGAAGGGGACCCAACACGAGGAAGATACCAGTGAAAATGGTGGTGTTTCACCCCCAACCTCTTCTCCCTTCAACCTCATGGTCTATGACCCCCTCAGTGTGATGGGCAAGGAAGCAAATGCAGACTAGTGAGATCCAGGGGCAGAAGCAAGATTCAAATCCAGGTCCCACTGACCCCAGAGGTTGTGTGGTATTTGTATTTCAATACAAACATTGACATATAGATAAGGAGAATACATTTTTAAAACGAAAAGAGAAAGAGACTTCCCTGGTGGTCCCGTGGTTAAGACTCTGCTCTGCCAATGCAGGGGGCATGGGTTCGATCCCTGATTGGGGAACTAAGTTCCCACATGCCTGAGAGGGGTGACTAGAAGTGGTTTTTTTTTTTGTTTTTTTTTTTTTTAAAGGGGGGAAGGAGAGAGAGGAGGAAAGAGGAAGGGCTTGGCAAATTTGAATCAGCCACCTGGATTAGTTGCAGATTGCTGTGCTAAAAAGGAGGAGAGCGTCTATTTGGAGAAATAGCCCACACAAGTGAAGGGGAGGTGCAGAAGACCCTCAGAAACCTGCAAAAACTCTGCAAGAGACCCTGAATGACAGCTCGCTGGAGAGCCCAGGGCTGAAGCCAGGAAGATAGCAATAAAGACAAGGTCTGGCCATCATTTCCAAAGCCAGAGGTCTCCTCAGCTCCATGGGAGAGAAGCCCTCCCTGGATGCCTGTTGGCTTCCTCCCAGCTGTGGCTGGACCAAGAAATAGTTGCTCTCTGGCTGCACCAGGAGCCTGGACCAAGTTGCAGGGCTTGTTACTTTATCTGCAGTCCCTGCTCTGGGAGCCATGGTACAGCTTCAAGGCTTGGGTAGCGAGACCCTGGGGGGCATTATGATCCCTTGAGTAAGACAAGAGAGGGGAGACAAGGATTTTCCCATCGTGAAACCAGCAGCAACTGACTTCCTGGGATGTCCAGACCTCCTACTACAAAGCTCACACACTGGGGCCATGTGTGGCTGAGGTCACAGGCAACAGCTTTCTCCCTATTTGTGAAAGTCCAGATTTCTTAGAAGTCAGCAGCAGCCTCCCCAACCCTTGCTTTCTCCCTACCCCCTACCACCTTTCAAGAACTGCACCCTTTTTCAATGCCCTAAATTAAAATCTTCCCTCTGGGGAATACCCAGGATGATGCCCTGGCTGAACCCTGAGTGAAACAGGAGACCAAACTGTAACTGCCTGCTACCCAGAGGAACAGACACCTAATCCAGTTTTGTAAAACTAAGAGACCTTCTCATGCTTCTTTGCACATCTGAGTATACAGACTGGTAGTCATAGTCGCTACATGCTTTTGAAATAGTTGGGGCCCTCAGGAATGAGCTGTGTCTCCTACCCTGTTGCAGATCTCGACATTTACAAGGCACTTTCACAGCCACCACTGATGCCATCAACAAGCCTGCAAGGTGGCCACGATCTCCATCAGTGGATGGTTGTTGTTTAGTCACTAAATTGTGCCTTACTCTTTGAGACTCCATGGACTGTAGCCTGCCAGTCTCCTCTGTCCATGGGATTTGCCAGGCAAGAATACTGGAGTGGGTTGCCATTTCCTATTCCAGGGGATCTTCCTGACCCAGGGATTGAACCCATGCCTCCTACTTGGCAGGTGAATTCTTTACCACTGAACCACCAGGGAAGCCTATTTGTGACTTAGAAACATGGATCTCTGGGATAGGAGCAAATGGAAACAAGGTTTGGACCCTGCATTAGTCTGCTTGGGCTGCGAACAAATACCACAGACTGGGTACCTTAAACAACAGAGATTTATTTTCTCCTGGCTCTGGGGGCTGGAAGTCCCAGGTCAGGACTTGGCATGGATGGTTACTGGTGAGAGTTCTCTTTGTGGTGTGGGCTTCGCTGGTGGCTCAGACAGTAAAGAATCTGCCTGCACTGTAGGAAACGTGGGTTCAATCCAGGTTGGGAAGATCCCCTGGAGAAGGGAATGGCAACCCACTCCTGTATTCTTGCCTGGAGAATTCCGTGGACAGAGGAGCCTGGCGAGCTACAGTCCACGGGGTCACAAAGAGGTGGACATGACTGAGTGACTCACACTTTCACTTTCTCTTCTGGGTGTACAGATGGCATCTTCTCTCCTTGTCTTCAGGTGGCCCTGCCGCTGTGTGTGCATAGGGAGAGGGAATGAGCTCTCTGATGTCTCTTATTTTTTTTTTAAATTTTATTGGAGTATAGTTGTTTTATAGTGTTGTGTTAATTTCTTCTGTACAGCAAAGTGAATCAGCAACACATGTACGTATATAACCTCTTTTTTCGATTTCTTTCCCATTTAGATCACTACAGGGTACTGAGCAGGGCTCCCTGAGCTACCCAGTAGGTTCCCATTAGTTGTCTATTTTATACATAGTGTCAATAGTGTATACATGTCAATCTCCCAATTCACCCCACTGCCCCCCCCACTGATGTCCATACACTTGTTCTCTATGTCTGTGTCTGTATTTCTGTTTTGTAAATGTCATCTGTACCACATTCCTAGATTCCACACATATGCATTAATGTATGATGTTTGGTTATCTCTTTCTGACTTACTTCACTCTATATGACAGATGCGAGGTCCATCCACATCTCTACAGGTGACCCAGTTTCATTCCTTTTTATGGCTGAGTAATAGTCCATTGTATACATGTACCACATCTTCCTTACCCATTCCTCTACTGATGGATGTTTAGGTAGCTCCCACGTCCTGTCTGTTGCAAATAGTGCTTCAGGGAGCACTGGGGTGTTTGTGTCATTTTGGATTATGGTTTTCTCTGAGTATACGCTCAGTAGTGGGATTACTGGATCATATAGTAGTTCTATTTTGGTGTCTCTTCTTATAAGGTCTGTTCCTATAGATCAGGCCTCATCTTTAGGACTGTCTTTAACCTTAATTACTTCCTGAGAGGCTCTACTTCCAAAGACAACCATATTGTGGGGGAGAAGGTTTCAATATAGGAATTTGTGGGGACATAAACATTCAGTTCATAACCACACCTCTAGCTTGCTGTTCATAACATCACACTAGGAAACTGAATGCATTAGGGAGAGGCATCTGAGGAGGGTGAAAAGAGAAGGAAAAAAAAAAAAAGGATGGGGGTGAAGGTCTTTGCCTAATTTCAGCATAAATCAAAGTGTCACACTATTTTCCCAGCCTTGAAACAGATACTCCCCCTCCTCCCACCCCCAGCCAATGTATTGAATCTGGAAAGTCTGTCGACAGGCAAACTGCAGAGGCTTTTGCTTGGCCTACTTAATACCTTTTAGAAATTTGAATTTGTCCCTCATATTTAAAGCTTGGAAGACTTCCTATAAAAACCCGGGTTTCTGGCTTCTCTTGAAAAATCAGATTATTTCTCACTGGGACTGCCTGTCAACCTAGCAACCGTCAGCCTGAGTTCCAGCGTGACCTTCTCTGATGGAGCATCTGACCTATTCCCTCGCTCGGCCCCCAGTCCCCACCCCGGTCCCCTGGCCCCTGGTCGGGGCCAGGCCCCCCACCCCGGCCCCTCTGGGAACACACTGGCCCCGTGGGCCTGGGGGAGGTGGGGTGCCATGGAGCAGCTCACCCTCCCTGAGCTTCTTTGCAGAGGTGACGGCACAGCATGTGTCCTCTTTGATTCCAGGGCTGCTCGTTCAATGTCCAGCTGCTCCTCTCCCCCACGACAATATCGCATAATTCACATGAAAGCGGATTAATATACAGGCAGGAAATTCAGACATGCGATATGACTTCTAAGGGCCTTTTTATTTGTATGGGAAAAGGGAACATCCCAAAATATTCACTGCTCCTCCCCGCTGGGGTTTGAAGATCATCCTTCAAGACCTTGTCCCACTGACCACTTGGACGCTAACCAGAGAATCCTGAGGGCTGAGGGTGGGTGGCTTCCTGGGTACCCCATGCTGGCTGCCGGCAACACAAGTCTTCCATGTAAAGAGTCCGATCTTCACGTTTATTTATTATTAAAAACTCGGTCTCTAGCTCTGCATCCTTTACTATTTTTTGGCTCTTGCCTGAAGCCTCTCCCACCACCCAGCTCCTGTGATTATCTGTGTTTAAAAGTTTCCTCTCCTGACCCAAGAGGAAGCAGGCCTGTTATCCACCGTGCTGTCTAGCCCTGAAAAATGTGGGCTGAGGAAATGGTAATAGTTCCCCATCCTCCCACGCGGCTCCCTGCTCCTTAGCTGCGTGACCTCGGGCAAAGCAGTTTACCTCTCTGAGCTTCTGATCGACCTTGGGCAAAGCAGTTTACCTCTCTGAGCTTCTAATCGCTCTTCTCTTAAGTGTGTTTTGCCACACCTCAGGGAAAATCTACTGTGATCGCAGATGAGGAAAAATTTTTGAAAGATAGAAAACAATAAATAAAGCTTAGCCACAATGAATTTGTCAGGAGCCCTAAAAGAAGACACTTCCCTGGTGTCTCAGCTGGTAAAGAACTGTCTGCCAATGCAGGAGACCCAAGAGACACGGATTTGATCCCTGTGTCGGGAAGATCCCCTGGAGAAAGAAATGGCAACCCGCTCCAATATTCTTGCTTGAAAAATTCCATGGACAGAGAAGCCTGGTGGGCTATAGTCCATGGGATCACAAAGAATCGGACATGACTGAAGATGCATGCGTGTCTCCTAAAAGGAAACAGACGATAATTCCAAACAGGTAACAAAAGACAAGGTTAATGAAAGGATAAAGGAGTGGGATGGGTTGAGGATACTGACAAGGGACGGGACAGCCCCCTGGGGATGTATCTGTGAAGGTCTAAGCAAAGAAGTAACTCTCACGGAACCCAGGAGTGGGCTGAATTAAGAGGGCTGTCTGGGAGGAGCAGTGGCCTTCGGTATGGTGTGCAGACAACCCACGGTGACTGACAAGGGTGGGGAAGCTGGAGGAATAAATATCCCAGTGTGCTTCACCCCTCCCCCTCTAGTGTGCTGTTGGGACTTCCAGTGGCTAAACCCACCGAGAAGCAAGAGAGTGAGGGAGCTCCTTGGCCCTGTCTTAGACATCAATGTCTCAAGCCCCAGAGCAGGGTGGAGAAGAGTGGAGATTGGATCTGGAGGAGCAAACAGAAGATGTCTGGGACCACCTGGGAGTGAACAGTCGCTGTGTTTCTAAAGTGCTCCAGACATCATGGCAATGCTTTGGATCACCATCTCACTCTTCTCACCAGCCCAGGGAGGTGGGGACTCTATTGTCCCCATTTTACAGATGAGCAAACTGAGGCTTAGACAGGCAAAGTGACGCCCTCAGTTACTAAGTGGTAGACACAGGAATTGAAAATAAAAGCCTGGACTCCTTGAGAATGCTGCTGTGTCATCTCTTGGATAGAGAGCGAGAGAGACACTTATTGTATCATCATCCTAGATCATGGCACATATTGACACTTTCTGCTTTGTTCAGTATTCAGGGATCAGGTCCTGTCTTCAGGCTTCCCTGGTGGCTTAGATGGCAAAGAATCTGCCTGCAGTGCAGGAGACCTGGGTTTGATCCCTGGGTCAGGAAGAAACACTGGAGAAGGGAACAGCAACCCACTCCAGTATTCTCGCCTGGGAAATTCCGTGGACAGAGGAGCCTGGCAGGCAACAATCCATGGAGTCGCAAAGAGTCGGACACGACTGAGCGACTAACACTTCCACTTCCAGACCCTGTACTCAGCACCATGGAGATATGCTGTCCTGGCCGCAAGGGCACATAACGTGACCAGGAGCCTGGTGAAGGCAGGAAGCAGGGCCACCAGTGCAGGCACGCAGGGTGGATGGGATGGGCGATGCAGATGGAGAAGAACGTAAGGCTCAGGGGATAATGAGATCTGGGGAGCGAGGAGACAGTCATTCCTCTTGATGACCCCAGGGCTTCCCCAGGGTGGAGCCTCTTGTCAATAGATGGGGAAGTAAGTGGGAAGGTGGTGGAGACAAGGAAGGAGTTCATTTTTAGATGCCTGCAGAACATGCCACCAGACACGTCCAGCCAGCTGTTGGACAGTGTGGGGCTTTGAGCAGGTTATTTAGCTCCTATTTCCCAAGAAACCAAAGCAGCAGGGTTGCCTTCCCTTTTTTCCGTCATCCATGAATTCACAGAGAGGTCAGCAAGGCCCTAGGGAAGCTGAAGCCAAAATAAAGAAAGAGCTCTGGTCTCCAATCACTCAGGAGAAGCCATCTAGGTACCAGGCACTCCTGTCTGAGACTACTGTGTGAGTAAGCAAGATAACTTCTGTTGTGTGGAGACACTCATGTTTTAGGGTTTATTGGTTAACAGCAGATACAATTAACTCGCCAATGTATGAAGCTTCTCTGTGGCTCACATCCTCTCTAGAAAGACTCAGCAGGCTAGGAAGCTCAGAACTGCCTCCAGAGGGACCCCTGGCTTCTAAGAGTGGCTTCTGCAGACGACACAGAAGCACATCTTCCTCCAGGGAGCCGGCTTCAGCCAGGGTGAGGAGAGCCCAGGCTGAGAAGGAATTTATCCCCCAGAGCTGGGGGCCTCTGAGCGAGGGGCTTCTCTTTGGGGATCTGTGCAACTGGGTTTGCAACTTTGTTCTGCAGAGACCCGGAAGTGGCTTGGGCCCTGGGGCTCCACAGATAATTGTTCCAACTTTAACAACAGGCTTTGGGATACAGTGAATGTCTGCAGAGGGCTTCCCAGATGGCGCTAGTGGTAAAGAACCCACCTGCCAATGCAGGAGACATAAGAGAAGAGGGTTCAATCCCTGGGTGGGGAAGATCCCCTGGAGGAGGGCATGGCAACCCAGCCCAGTATTCTTTTTTTTTTTTCCTAATTAATTAATTTAATTTGAGGATAATTACTTTACAATACTGTGATGGTTTTTGCCGTGCGTAACATGAATTGGCCACAGGGATACATATGTCCCCCGCCCCAGACCCAGTATTCTAGCCAGGAGAATCCCATGGACAGAGGGGCCTGGTGGGCTACGGCCCATAGGGTCACAAACAATCGGACACAACTGAAGCAACTTAGCATGCATGCATGCATGAGGGTCTGCAGAACTCTGTGGCAGGGAATTTATATCCAATTCCCTCACTTTCTTATTGTACATTGATTGAAGCAGTTCTTATTTAGCTCAAAGTCTGCAATACAGAGCATTTTTTAAAAAATAATCTTGTTTTTTTTGGGGGGGTATTTTTCCCCAAAATGAAGCCACTTTCCGTTGAGTAATTGAGACCCATCTTGCTTGTTTCCCCTCCAATGCTGGCCCCACCGCCACTCTCCCGGGAGCCCCAGAAGAACCAGTGGGGCAGCAGCCAGGGCTTCCCAAACCATGGCCTAATTCAGTGCTATTTGATATTCCTGCAAACCCAGGACCCACACGATGCACTGGGACAGTTTGTTTGGAGAACATATTTCCGCCCCTTTGTACTGCACGCCTGGGACCAAATGACATGCATGTCTTTTCTGCAAATCTGGAGTTTGCGAGCGAGCTGGAGGGAAGACAGCTTGAAACCACGTAGCCAGGCTAGTTTCTCTATCCATGAGATGGGCGCGTGGCTACATGGCCCCGCCACTTCAAAGGGTAGTTAAGAGATTGCCTGGGAAAATCTCCTTGTCAGGAATGCCAGCTTCAAGGAAGAGAAAAGCCTACGATTGTGATCTGAATGAATAGGGGTTTCTTTTCCCCCCATTACCAGCTCTCTGGAGGTGGCAGTTTGGGGCACTGATTGGCTCCATGATGTTATCAGGGCCTAAGGTCTAGCTCATCTTTCAATTTCCTCTTCATTCCTTGTTGACTTTGGATCTTGTGCAATTGCTTCCTAGTCTCCCAATGGCTGGTGACTCTCTCAAACTCACATCTGCATCCAAGGCAGAACGGAGTCAAGGCCAAGGCTTTATTTACTTATTTAAAATATGTATTTATTTATTTATCTGCCTGCCTGGGGCCTCAGTTGCATTCAAGTGGAATCCTGAAGGACAAGGAGGAGTGAGCTGGGGTGGTAATCCTTGGTGCACTCCCTCTGGATGCTGTAAGTGGGACTCTGATGGCCCACAACTGCCCTTTCTCCAAAGACTCATCAGCTGGAGGAGCCACTTCACCCAGAAATGCATATGAGATTCCATGTTCCCCTGCCCCTGTGATGGGGAAGACACCAGTCAATGACTGATGTGCAGGCACAAAAATCTAGACTCCTTGCTTTAAGAAGGAACAGCTCATACCATCACTCTCTAGAGCTCCCTGTGGATCAGGCTGAGGACTGACTTTTGCAGAATCCACAGCTTTGCCCAGTTTCTTCCCCTGCCTCTTCTTTCATCACTCTAAGGTTCTCCTGGGAATGAGTCCTCAAAAATCACTTGTATAAGTATCCCCACATCAGTCTGTTCCTAGGAGCTTATCCTGAGACATCAGATGGCCAACAGCTCCAGCGCCAAGGAACAGTTTATAGAAATCTTTTCAGTGACAAGAGAAAATAGGGGGAGGTCAGGAGAGCTGTAAGCCTCCATTCAGGGTGAGTGGCTGAGCCATGGAGTCAGGGCACAGGGTGATGCCCTAATGCTGCCATCCCCTGCTGAAAGGCCCAGAGTTTCTACCCCAGCTGTTCTCTGGACCTGGGTCTGGTGAGGTACCAGTTGTAACCAATTTGCTCCCTCTGTGTTATCTTTTCCAGGAGTACAAGCCAGCCCAGCTTTGAGAGATAGAGAGCAAGAAACCGATATCCAGGGGAAGCCAGAGGTATGCCTTGCTGGACTGTAATGCACTG
This sequence comes from Cervus canadensis, assembly GCF_019320065.1. Lineage (NCBI taxonomy): Eukaryota > Metazoa > Chordata > Mammalia > Artiodactyla > Cervidae > Cervus > Cervus canadensis. The sequence continues at coordinate 42,260,807 of NC_057403.1, forward strand.
AGTGTTTTGCAGGCCCTGTGGATCAATAGCAATGCATAATTGAGAGATGAAACACTGCCTGGTTACACAGCCATGAGCCTGAGAGATGCTGTGGGCCCTAGCCAGCCCCAGAGTCCTTCTGAGGCTTGCTGCCTGGTTTCAAGGCATCTCCCTCAATCCCTACCTTCTCCATACTCAGGTAGAACAGCCTCCATCTAGTGGAGGTGAAGCACATGCCAGATATGGGCAGTGTGGGATAGTGGTTAAAAATGCAGACTCCGGAGTCAGACTGTATCAGCTAGCCATTGCCACAATAATGCTGTGTAACAACAACAAAAAATGTTTTTGATAAAACCTCATGGCTTATAAAAATGGAAATTAATTTAGCTGATACCTCTCTTGGTAAGCTGAAACAGCACCACTGTTAGCTGGGTTTGCTGATGTATTTGTGGTTCATTCAGGAATTAGCTGATCTAGGCTGTGGAGCTGGAGTAGCTCTACTTTACCTAAAGATCTGTGAAATTTGTTCCACTTGTCTGTTTTCTTTCTTGGTCCAGTGAGCTAGCCAGAGAATGTTCTTACAAGCAAAGAAAATGGAAACACGAAACCTCTTATGGCCTAGACTTAAACTGGCACACTGTTACTTCTGTCTCATGATCTTGGCCTAAGAGAGTCACATGATTCAACCCAAAGGCAAGGATGGGGAAATACACTCCACCTTTTTTACTGAGAAGTACTGCAAAGTCATATGACCAAGGACAAAAAAAAAAAAAATAAGCACCAATAATGCAATTTATCCCAGACTGCTTCTTTGGAATTCTAGCTCTGCCACTTGCTAGCTACGTGAGATTGAGCAAGTCACTTAACTTCTCCGAGCCTCAGTTTTTCCATCTATAAAATAAAAATACTAACGGTAGCTTCCTTTGGGGTGGTTGGTAAATAATTGTTCTTAGCACCATAAAGTTCTGTAGTCAGGAGGAAACCATCCTTGGGGTAGAGCCAGTTCTGGGGTAGCAGAGAGGAGATAAGAAGGAATCTAATCCTTGAAATCATTGAACTGCTTGACTGAGTGACCAGAAGCTCCCTAACAGTAGATTTCTGTAAATGTATAAATTTTCTTACTGTTTAAACCAGGGTAGGTCACTTTTCCATTACTTGCAGCCAAAAGCTTCCCTTATGATGTAGATGTCTTAGTACATATGGATTGCTACAACAGAATACCATAGAATGGGAAGCTTATCGGCTTCCCTGGTGGTGCAGATGATAAAGAATCCACCTGCAGTGCCGGAGACCTGGGTTCAAGCCCTGGATTGGGAAGATGGCCTGGAAAAGGGAATGCCTACCCACTCCAGTATTCCTGGGCTTTTCTGGTGGCTCAGACAGTGAAGAATCTGCCTGCAATGCAGGAGCAACAGAAATTTATTTCTGACAGTTCTGGAGCCCAAGGAGTCCAAGATAAGGTGCCAGCAGGATCCAGGTCTGGTGAAGACCCTCTTCCTGGTTACAGACTGCCGGCTTCTCATCATGTCCTCATGCAGTGGATGTGGGGAGGAAGCTCTTACAGGTCTCTTTTACAAGGGCACTAATGCCATTCACGAGAGCTCCACCCTCATGACTAATCACCCCCTTAAAGCTCTGCCTTCTAATAGCTTGGGAGTTAGGTTTCAGTGTATGATTTGAGTGGGTGGGGAGGATACATTCGACCATAGCACTAGACCAGACTATTATTGTTTTACAATCTTTTTTCTTAATCCTTTATTCTTTTAGGAATGAATATCTCTTGAAATGAAATAATCAGCAATATTTTTAGTTTCACAAGTTTATTTTTCTTCCATTAAACTCAAGTTAAATATATTCAATAGCTTTTTTTAAGAAGTCTGAATGGTAGGAGCCCATTTGTATAATTTGTTTTTATCCATCTGTCCATCTTTCTATCAATCTACATATTGTTCATCATCATACATCTGAGTGAAACAGCAGGAGTAATATGCATTAGTGTGGAAATGGTGATTTCTTAGTAGTAAAATTTAGAATGATTTTCCTTTTTCTTTTCATTGTTCACCTTTTAAAATTTCTTGTTTCTTTTAAATGAACAGGAAACTTTTTATTTTAACTGAAACTAGAAGTTATTATATATTTTCTTTGTAATACCCAAGCTGCTGCTGAAGGCAGTGAAAGTGAAAATCGCTCAGTCGTCTCTGACTCTTTGCGATCCCGTGGACTATATAGTCCATGGAATTCTCCAAGCCAGAATACTGGAGTGGGTTGCCTTTCCCTTCTCCAGGGGATCTTCCCAACCCAGGGATCAAACCCAGGTCTCCCACATTGCAGGCAGATTCTTTACCAGCTAGGCCACAAGGGAAGCCCTAACAGCCATTAGCTGAGTGCCCAGTGTGATCTAGATGAGTCTCTTGCAAAGTAGACTAAAGGTTGCATAGCTCTAATCCAGCCTTCTTCCTCTTCCCTCCCTTCCGGCCAAGTTTACTTCCTCAAAGGTCTTTCATCACCATTATCTTATGGCCTCAAGACACACCTGTGAAATAGCAGGTCCCAAGTGTAATTGCTAACCCTATCTGACAGCAGGGTAAATTGTATCCAAAGAGGTTAAGTGGCTTGGCTAAAGCCCTCAGCCAGAATCCAGGTCTCCAGATTTCCAGCCTGGAGCCTCCCAAGTTAGGTCTATTAGGAAGTTTTTGATTCAAGCCTAAAGGTGCATCTTCACAGTTCAGGATTTGGCACATGGGTTCTTTGTCTTCTGCTGAAATCCCATTTGAGTTCAGCCTGATCTAAAACTGTCTAAATGAGACTTCCATTCTAATGCTCAGAGAGGCTTTTATGAATAACGATCAGCATTGGGGACATTTTTTTTTTTTAAGTTGCTAATATTAATTTTACAGAAATAAAATCTGATTGAATTCCTCCTGGCTTTCCCCATTAACTTAATGTTATGGACTTTTAACGGATGTTTTAATTAGACATTCCTAGTAATGGGAATAGGGCTCAATTTTCAAATGAGGGCCTAAGCTGCCAATATTCCCATTTGGACTTTTAATTAAGGTGAGAAAATATTAACCAATTACACCAGGTTATTGCCGGGGCTCTTTGTAGGATGGTGAGGGTCACAACAGAGCAGGCACTCAAGGACCTGAGGGTAAAGGAGGGTGAAAGTAGGGTTGGGACATCAAAGAAGGGCAAGCCAGTACCTTCGGAGAAGGGGATTCTGTGTCAGCTATTTCACCATGTGAAGATGCAGATGTGGAATCTGGCTCCAAGTACTTCCCTGCATTTCTCTCTGATTTTTTCTGAGGTTTGCGGAATACTCAGTTGGCAAATGTTATCAACTTGCTTTTGCTGTGTAACAAAACACCCCCAAATGTCATGGCTTTAAAAGCAACCTTTTATTATCTCACAATTCTGCATAACAGCAATTTGGACTGAGTTAACTGGGGATTTCTTCTGGTCTAGGCTGGATTTGGCTCATCCTGACCAGACTTGTTCATGTCTCTGTGGTCAACTAGTGGATCAGCTGGGGCTGGCTGGATGATGATGGTCTTGGTTGGGATAATGGGGGCCTCTCTCCTAGTAGGTGCTCATTCCCCGACAGGCTAGCCCAGATGGCAGGGTTTCAAGAGCTGCCAGAGCATAAGCTCCCATGCTCAAATGCTTTCCCAGTCTTTGCTTGAATCTCATGTGCCACTGTCTCATTTGGCCAAAGAAAGTCATGCAGAGAGGACAATCCAAGGATGAAGATTTTATAAGAAGCATAATTAAATTGGGACAATCCTGCAATTAACCCACCACAGCAGGTTAGGTGAAAAGCAGCTGAGACACTAAATCAGAAGTCCCAAATACAAGTGCCAGCAGAGCATGACACGAGAATGGATGAAGTAGGAGGCCCTGAGAGACCCTGGTGACCACACTCTGACTAAAGGGACTCTCCCCTGCTCAGCCCCAGTGATCATCATCAAGCAGGGACACAAGCCACCAGTGGCCGGAGAGTCTCTGTTCTCTACTGTAACCAGATGTCTATATTTTAGGAGACAGTCCTTCAGTTTTTGAAACTTGGAAAAAATTTTAAATGCTATACAGCTATTAGAGAAATGGGAAGAAAATTTAAACAGGAACTCTACAAAGGAGGACATCCAAATGGGCAATAAACATATGAAGTGGTGGTGGGTCTCATCAACCATCAAAGAAATACAAGTTAAACCCAGGATGAGGTATCGTTCACAGCATAATCTCAGATGCTGCTAGTTGGAGGGAAAGCTGGGACAAAAAGTTATTGAGAAGAGTTAAAGATATGCAAAGACTGTATGCAGAAATTCCACTCCCTGGCACATATTCAGAAGTGTGAGCCCCTATTCACCAGGTGATACGGTCAAGAATGAGCATGGCAGCATTGTACCAAAGAGAGCAACACTGGAAACAACCCAAATGTCCAACAATAATCGAACTGATAAATATATTGTTGTGTAGCAATACGATGGAGTACTATACAGCAGTGAACATGACCAAGATACCAAGATATGAAACAACATGGTTGAATCTCACAGATGTGATGCTGAGCAAAAGAAATAAGACACAAAAGAATGCATACTGTGGAGTCTCTTTCTAGAAAGTTCAAAAAAGTGTAAAACTAAATACTGTATTTACATAAGATAAAATAATTTTTAAAAGAGATAAAGCATCATGAAAAAGCCTAGACAGTGGTTATCTCTGGTGACAAAGGAAGGGTGGTGATTGGCGGAAGGCGTCTCGGGGGCTGTCAGTATTCTCTTTCCTGACGCGGGTGGTGGTTTCACAAGCTGGAAATCCCATTCTTGGAGCAGAGCAATTTTTCTGCTCCAAGTGGTCTTGCGTGGGGCCACTTGGTGTTATTCAGTGGGAGGCTGGGCTAGTTTGGAGGATCTAAGATGCCTTAAGTCACATTTTTTTTTTTTTGGAAAGACTGGGCTCATCTGGGCTCCTGTCCCTACCCCTGTGGTCTCTCCAGAAGAGTTGCTGGCATTCTCATATGGCTGCTTGGGGCTCCAAGAGTGAGCATACCCAAAGACAGGAGGTAGGAGCTGCTGGTCTTGGCAAGCTCAGGGCTGGAAACTAGCATTTCTACAGTGCTATCATCATTACAGCAGTCACAGTGCACCCAGGTCCAGGGAGAGGGAACGTGACCCCACCTCTTCATAGGACGATGTCAAAGAATCTTTGGCCACTTTTAATCTGCCATAATACAGCAGATTATTACATAATTATACACTATTATATAGCATATTATAGTATATTATGCATATAATATATGCATATATTATGCATATTATAGCATATTATACAGTATTATGTAGCAATAACACATTATTATTATTGCTATTATTATTGTGTATTAATTATTGTGGTGTTGGAACAGACTCTTGAGAGTCCCTTGGATTGCAAGGAGATCAAACCAGTCAATCCTAAAGGAAATCAGTCCTGAATATTCATTGGAAGGACTGATGTTGAAGCTGAAACTCCAATATTTTGGCCACCTGATGCAAAGAACTGACTCTTTGGAAAAGACCCTGATGTTAGGCAAGATTGAAGGCAGGAGGAGAAGGGGATGACAGAGGATGAGATGGTTGGATGGCATCACCAACTTGATGGACAGTAGTTTGAGCTAGCTCCGTGAGTTGGTGATGGACAGGGAAGCCTGATGTGCTGCAATCCATGGGGTCGCAAAGAGTTGGACACAACTGAGCGACTGAATGGACTGAATTATGATGATTATCCCCGTGTTAGAAGTTTGAGGAAGCAGCACCAGAACCAAGGTTTTCCTATTGCTCTTGTTGAAGAAGCAGCCTTGAAAACTGGCTTCCTTCTTCATCTGCGGTGGGAGTCCTGATTCCTACCTTGTGACTATCCCTCCTTGTGACTATCAGACGGAGGGAGATGAGCAGGTTTTTGGCAGACTTGTGACCCAGAGGCTGTAGGCCTTTTCTCTTCCCCGTTCCCTGGGCCCACACTTCCAGAGCTACCTTCTCCTCCCCCATCCCCACACCCCAGAGTTGGGGGCCCTGCCCTGCCCCAACTCTGTCTCCAGGGAAACAGAGTGTGAGTCCCTTGATGAGCCTGCCAAGAGGAGGCTGTGTGTGACTGGGCATCACATCCGTTCCCTATCCACACCAGGATTTGCCTCTCCACTTCCTATTTTATTTGTCAAAAGATTTTAATAGAGTGGTAGATTAATACAGAGGTGACAGGCCTGCCCTTTGGAGCTGAGCTATCAGGGTTCAAATTGTAGTTCTGCCATTTACTGACTGTGTGGCCTTGAGTAGGTCATTTAATGTCTCAATGCCTCACTCTGCTTGTCTGTCCAACGGGGATACTAATGATTATATATCCCTGGTGTGGGGCAAATATGAGGATGAAGTGAGCTATGGTAAAAAAGCACCAAGAACAGTACCTGCTCATAGTAAGGACTAGGTAAATGTTTACCCTTATTTTTATTATTGCAAAGGGAAAAAGTACCTAGTAAGAATTATCTAGAAGAGCATATGGTGAAAAGTCAGTCTGCCCACAATTGTGTATTTTCTGCAGTTCTCCCCAGAGGCAACCTCTACCAGTAGTTTCTCAGATACACTGCTAGAAATGTTCATCCCAGTGTGTGTGTGTGTGTATGTGTATATTTTTTAAATCATATATATATATATATGCATATACCACACACACATGCACATACATAAACACACATATATTATGCTGCAGAATACTGAATACTTTTTAGACAGTTGTTTACACTTTGTTTTCTTTTCTTAACTCGGAATCAAGAAGATGTTTACCAGCACTCTTCACTCAAGGATTAGAGCTCTAATGGTAGGAGTTCAGGATAGATAGCCTTGGTTCAGTCTTTACCCTTCTTTACCCTAAGGAAGGTACAAAATCCATGAGGAAAAAATCCTTTAGGAGGTACTCCCCAATGTACCAGTTAGGTAGTTCCTGACCCTGCTTATGGCTTTTAAAAGTTTTGTCTCAAGTTGACTGTGTAACCTTGGAAAGTCCCTTCTCTCTGGCCTCAGTTTTCCCATCTGTTAAATGGGTGCTGGACAGGTTAGCTCCAAACCCCTCTGGAGCAGGACATTCCAGGGTTTTAAGGGTACAAGAAGCCTCTGCTCTAGCCAGGACCCAGGGACTTTCAGGCGTCAGCCCTTTTCTGCAGCCAGAGAGTTGCCTGGCCTCGCTTCACACAGCCTCTGTGAAGGGGCTGGGGACGTGTGTCACTGAGGCGGGGAGAGTCGGGTAATGAGGCCAGAGCGGGAAGAAGGCAAATGTCCTGGGACCGCCTGAACCGAACCCAGGGCACCCGGAGACGCCAGGCGGGCGGCTTTGGTTTGTGTTGGATGCCTCACAGCCCGCCCGTGGTAACCGAACCGGCTTTTGTTTGTTTGTCTAAATAGGAAGACAGAGGCTTGGGGCTGCCTGGGATGGCTCCACAAACAGCCCCGCGGCCAGAGTGGGCGGCCGGGGGCTGAGCTGGGCAGCCAGAGGCCTCTGGGACTGAGGCGGGGAGGGTGCCTGGAGGCCAGGCCAACCAAGCCCCCGAGGGGAGAGTGTGACAGGCAGACAGGACCTGGAGAAGCAGGGTGGTCATGCTGCACTCCGCTCGGAGAAGAGGAGGACAGGACAGGAGACTCTGGACTAGCCCAGAGCTAGTGCTAGGCTGTGTTAGGCTGCCCTCCCTCCACCCTGGCTTTGCTCTGCAGCCTCTGACCTCATCCCCGGGGATGTAGACGGGGGGCCCAATGTCTGTGGCTTGCCTCCTCCCTGCCCGTCAAACACAAGTCAGTGTCAAATGGTCCATTGATCCCTCCCTTCTATTGCGGAGGGAGTGGTGGCTGGTTAATTAGGGCCTCCCCTGGTCAGCAGAGGGAGCGGAGGGGACCAGCTCACTCTGAGGCCAGGAGAGCTGGACAGCTATCCATGGGCCTCCTTGACCCTCGGGTCCCCGAGGCCTTACTTCCTCTCTATCTCAGGGTGGCCAGGCTCTGGATGGTGGTGATGGGGATGAGCGATAGTCCCAGATTCAGAATTAGAGGAATGTTTGTGTTTTTGTGTGTGTGAAAGAGAAGGAAATACTGATCTAGATTATACAGATTTGGTACAGGTACAGAGCTAAATGGGCTTACCCAGTGACTCAGCAGTAAAGAATCCACCTGCAATGCAGGAGACACAGGTTCAATCCCTGGGTCAGGAAGATCCCCTGGAGGAGGGCAAGGCAAGCCACTCCAGTATTCTTGCCTGGAGAATCCCATGGACAGAGGAGCTGGCAGACTATAGTCCATAGGGTTGCAAAGAGTCAGACATGACTGAAGTGACTGAGCATACACACATGTACACATAGAACTTTTGAAGGTGCCATTTTTATAGCTCAAATATGGTCCAATACTGTCAATTTCACGTGGTTCAACTTAACAGTTGTAGTGATAGGATATATAACACAGACATACAGATGTATACACATATACACAGATATATAAATATGTTGCTGTTGTTTAGTTGTTAAGTTGTGTCTGACTCTTTTGCAGGAGAGGGGAAATTACTTAAAGGAAATTGGGGTGCTCTTTCCAGCAGGAGGGTTCAAGGAAGCTGGGTGGTCAAAAAAAACTCATGTCCACCACACACTTGGAATATAATCACACAAATACATTTTCCTTGAAATAATATGGTCAAAACGTCAGGGAGCTTGGAGAGGCCCAGATATTAACCACCTACCCAAATGTCAGCTTTATAGAGATTTTATAATTTAACAGTTTTACAAGCTATATCTGATGATTTCTCCCACAGGTGGTTTTTCCTCTTATGTCCTTACTCAACTACTCCTCCCAAGCCCCACCACATGGGCCACCCCCAAATATCCAATTTCCCAACAGGCATGTTTCCTCTAGAAAGAATCAAGGTGACTTCAGACCCTGACAAGGAAGAAGGCTCAGGACAGAGACCCTGGGGCTCAAAGGTTTTGAAAAGGAAAATGGCGTCAAATCTCATCTGTCACCAAACAGGTGATCAGTGCAACTATGGGAGGCTCAGGATCTAGTTCTGCCTCTTTTCTTTCACTGATCTCCACTGGGCCCACCTGCAAGGAAGAGCTCTGATCTCAGTAACAGACCCTTCTCAGTCCCAATGCCCCATCTCCTGAAGTCAGCACCCTGATTTCCTGTTAGAGACTCACCCGTCTCCCTCAGAGGCATTGTTTGTGTGGGATGACAAACTCCTGAGCGATACTATGCTGTGTGGAAGCCACAGGCCAAGTTCAGTCCTTTCCTCTCCCTTCTGCTCCTGGTGGTCAGTGTAGGATCTAGGTGTGACCAGCCAGGTGCTCTCACGGGGACTTCATGGAAACAGTGACACAAGGCTGAAGACATGGATGGCTCGCATCTTGACCAGGTCATTCCTACTGTGACCCCATAGTTGTGCTGGCCTTGCCCAGGCTCCCCTACTATATCTCAAGCTGGGGATTCCTTCATGTTCTGCCCATGAATTTCCTAATGCTAATTGCTTTCTGTTGCTTACAAACCAAGGACCTAAACCAATCAGTGCTCTAAGGACCCTTTCAGTTCTGAAGTTGTGTGATAGAATGACCCTGACAGAGACCACTCTGGAACACAGAAAACTCACTTTCTCCTCCTTCCAGGTAGCACCACCAGGTTGATTTCCCAGCCTCCCTTGCAGTTAGGAGGGACCACGTGACTTAAGTTCTGGCCAATGGGATGTGAGCATCCTGTGATGTGCGTCACTTCCTGGCCCCGCCCACAAAACCTCAGTGCAATTTTCCACCCGGAGGACTCACGGGTGTTAAGAGACTGGCAGGGCCGCAAGATGGAAGGACCTCGTCCTCAGTCTGTGCCACTGTTTTGGCTTCACACGGGTGACAAATGGAGTGTCATGGTTTCAAGCCATAGAGACTTTGAGGTGGTGGTGTGAGCCCTAAGCATACATACAGTAATGTTCCAGGTAAACGGTGCCTTCAGGTTACCAATGGAGATACCTGGCAAAGGCAGGAAGTGACCACTAGCTGCTGCATCCCTTGTCGGCCAAAGTGGCAAGCTCCCCTGGACCGGGGGCCAGGCCACATCTCCTGTTACACAGAAGTGGCTTGATTCGGGAGAGGCAGCGTGAGGTGGATCATGGGGCTGCTCCTTTATGGCTCCGTCAAGTATAATCTCCAGTTACATGGAGAGTGAATTTCCATCCAGGGACCCAGGGATTTCGAAGTGACTTTCGGATGATCTGGAGCCTTCCCCTCTGAGTTCACTGGGTTGGGCTTCTTTTCCCAGAGAACTCTGGGAAGATCCTTCCCCGAGTAGAGAAGCAGATGTTGATTTGCATATATGCATGTTTCTGGCCTCTGATGAGATTAGGAGGTGCATATTTAATCAAAGCCTCCAGCGAGGCTGGGCCCTGGGAGGCAGACTCAAGGGGGGAGAGGAAATGTCACAGCAAAGAGGGTGTGGGCCTGGGAGAAAGCGATTCTCAGAGCTGAGCCTTGTTTATAAAATCAGAGAGGGTCTGGAGGGACTCTGTGGCTGGCAAACAGGACTGATGATGGAGGCAGTCTTGGAAGTGAGGTCACGTGCCCCAGCCCCTGTATAAACTGCCTGTAAACTTTTGAGGCTCAGTTGACCCTATAAAATGGAGAGTTGGGGTGATGCCGCTGGACCCACTAACCAAGGGGCCACAGATCCAAGTCCAGGGGTCAAGGGTTCTATCTTAGGGGGAAATGCCCTTTTCCCACCAGGATGTACAGCTTAGCTAGAGGCCCGTCTGGGGTTGGCATGGCCCTTTTGGTAAACAGGGATGCCTTGCTTGTTTTGGAGGAGGAGGTTTAGAAATGATCCTAGGGTGAAATCTGTGCTCCTTGAGGTGTCTAATTCTGAAAGTGGAATACCCTGAAGTCTTTATAAAGGATGAACTACATCTACATGTGTTCTTTGAACACATGAAGTATTTTGCCCCCTCAGAACCTTTGCATTGGCTAGTTCCCTCTGCCTGAAATGCTAGTGCCTTGTCATTTACTCCTCAATTCCATTCCTGCAGAAATTCCTGCAGAAATGTTACCTTTTTGAGTAGAGGTAACATCTGAGAAGGAAACCTGACCATCCTGGCTTCCCACACCATCCTGGTTTCAATTCTTCTCTGTGACTCTAGCCCCTATCCCAGGATTTCTTAGTTTTCGAACTGTTGATACTTTGCACTGGAGAGTTCTTCACTGGGGGAGGCTGTCCTTTGCATTTTAGAATGCATTTAGAATGTTTAGCAGCATTTCTTGGGTCTACTTATTAGACCCAGGAGCATCCACCTTCCAAAGGTTATGACTCCAAACATGCCTCCAAACATCATCAAATGTGTTCTGGGGGCAAAGTCTTCCCAGTTGAGAACCCTTAGTCTAACCTGTTTTCTTTTTCTTTGTAGGACTTGGCACTACCTGAAGTATATTTTATGTCTGTTTATCATCCATTTCTGCCACTAGAATGTGAGGTCTTCTTGAGCAAGGACCTGGTCTTGCCTTGTTCACCAGGGTGGCCCCAGTCTTAGAGTAGCACCTCACATGTCAAGGAGCCCAATGATTGCTTGTTGAATAAATAAGTGAGTGAGGGGGAAAAAAAAAGCACCTTCAGCGAGAGGGTGTGGTAGGATGCCTTTCATGTCTGTGTGCACACGTATAACAAGATGCAGAGAGCTGTGTTCTCATGGCAGCTAGTGCAAAAAGCCTTCCAGGGAGAGGCCAGTTTCTACCTGAATGACATCATTCTTTGCAAATCCGCTTTGAGCAAAACGCCCCTGTGACTTCTCAAGGTCAGCTCTCACCTGGGCTTGAAATTGCTCTGCAGGAGACCAATACAGGACCCTCTGCTGGTTCTGACCACATTCATAATAAAAACTACTGTGTGTGGACTGAAATGCAGAGATTCTGCAGGACCTCCATCCCACACCTCTCTGTCCCTCTTCTTTATTCTCCCCTTTGTGAACTCTGCCCCTGTCACACTGGCTACCTTGGTATTCCTGGAACACAGCATTCATATGTTGCCTCAGGGCCTTTGCACTTGCCACGGCCTCTCCTGGGAACACTCTTAAACTTCTTATGTGGATTATTTTAGTGGCTTGCATCCTTCCCAACTCCTTGAAATGTCTTCTCCAAAGTTGCCTCTTCCAGGAGTCCTTTCCTGATTGCCTTATTTACTGAATGCTATGTTCACTGTCTTCCCCAAGAGAGTGTCAGCTCCTCCAGGCAGGCAAACTTGGTGGTTTCATTCTCTGTTGCATCCCCAGCGCTTAGATTATTCCTTGGTATGTTCTTGGTCACATGTGCATGTGCACAGGTGTGACTTATTTAACACATCGGGGTGAAAAAAATGACTGGCACACAGGTGGCTATTAAGACTGGGTTCCCCAAGTCAGACCCTGAGCTGGAGTCAGGTGAAAGTGATGCCTCAGGAAGCATTTCTGGAAACAGTCCACAGGGAGTGGGGAAGTGGGACAGGGAAAGGAAGGAAGCCGAGAGAAGATGTGTATCAACAAAGTCGTAGAGAGGGGACCTGGAGCTGGAGATAGCGTGTCATTCATTTGCGTTGTCCTGCTTAAGGGTGGAGGGGATCAAAGCCTTTACAACCCACATCCACCACGGTGCTCTAGAAGGATGTCAATGTCCAGGCACTTCTGGCTTTCTGTGCATGCAGGTAAAGTGTGTTTCAGCAACTTGAGGGCTGAAAAAAAAAAAAAAAGCCTCGATTGCAATTGGAGCACTCCTGTAGCTAAAGAAATGACCTCGGAACTTCCCTGGTGATCCGGCTAAGAATTTGCATCCCAATGCAGTGGACACGGGTTCAATCCCTAGTCTGGGAACTAAGATCCCACATGCAAATAAGCCCATGTATCACAACTACTGAAACTGCACATCACAACAATAGATCCCACATGATGCCAAGAAGATCCTGGTGCAGCCAAATGAATAAAGAAATATTTAGAAATTAAAAAAAGAAACATTTAAAAACTTACATAAAAAAGACCTCATTTCATGCGACCACACCTTTGTCCCTTGCAACCCACAATTCATTTTATAGGGGACTTGGACCTGCCTGCAGAGTGTGACCTGGGCTCAATGAGTGGGCATGTACCATGAACCCACATCCCCGCTCCCTGAGGTTCAGGCAGAGTTGCTCCAGCTCTCGGCCAGCTTGTCTGCTTTGCATCCTGAGGTTGAGTCTGCAGAGACCCTGTTACGGGAACAGACCTCATTTTCATCTGCTTCCTCTGCTGCAACTCCAGTATATTTCTGCCTTCTCACCACCTTCCCCCACCTCCTCCACTCCTCACCTTTATAGAGGCTGTGCTTGGAATGTCCTCTTTGCCACTTTCTACCTTGAAATACATTTTCCTTCCCTCCTTTCTTTTCTTCTTTCCTTCCTTCCTTCTTTCGTTTCTTCCTATCAAACATCACTTCTGAAGTGAGTGAACCCACTCTGCCCCCAGCTTCCATCCTATGGGACTACTACTCTTGTTGGTTTTCCTGTTTGGGTGGCAGCAGGGGCTCTGTCTCTCTGTACCCCCAGTGCCTGCTAGATGCCTGGCTTCTAGGACATGCATGGCACATGCTTAATGAATGAACCCACCACCCAATGACCAAAAATGACAAGTGGAAGGAGAGACGCCACTTAAACCTGAGCCCTTCTCCAAGGCACCTTCTCCCACCCCATGTGGACCTGGGATCGAGCATTCAGAGGCTCCTCTGGCCTTTGAGGTAGCCACTGGGGACCCTTTTTCAGAGCCTGTCCTCCCTGGCACCCGTTTTCTGTTCTATTCCCCTCACCCCAGGTTCCCCCCTCCCCCACTTCCTCTTCCTCCCAGGGATCTGCCCTGGCCTTCCTCCCATCCCTAGGTCCTCAGTGACCTCCCCTACTTGATTTCCTGTGTCAGAAACTTTTGGAACCAGATCAGACTCCAGTGCCCCAAGAGTTAACCACCTCAAACGCGGTGCACACTGTTTACTGTCAAATGGATTTCTTGGGCCAGCCAGAGTGCTGGGGAGCCCGAGGCCGAGCTGGGTCGAGTAGAGGTTTATTTTTCTGCTGACTACTGTCTCCCAGTCGAGTATCTTTCCCAGGACAAATCTTCGGCCCCGTTTTCCCTGGCTCGCTCTCTCCCGGTATAAAAACAACTTTATCTCTAAAGAGCAAATAACACCCAGCGCTCATAACAGATGCCAAGAACTATTGCTGTTTTGATTTTTGAAAATAAAAATTCAACTGTGTTCAATAAAATTCAGAAGCCGCTTCCCTCTGTGGAAATTAAAGGAATCCAAGACGCTGGAGAAGCCACCGACCTTCCTAATTAAAGCTGCTGCAACGGCGGGAATCCGCTTCCTACAACCAGCTCGCTCTTGCTGAGCAGAGAACAAAGCCGACCCCCATCAATATTTCATTCTCTCTTTTCTTCCGCGATAACAATGCTGTGTGTTCTGAGTGCACCCCCCAAAAAAGACATGCAGAGCTATGTTAATTAGGGTTTAAATAATTGACGCCCCAGATCTCACTGTGTTTCCGGAAGTGTGCACGATGGGTTGTTGGCTCAGCTTATAATTGCATCTGTTCGCAGTCACAGCCTGTCTTTCTGTCTGTCTGTCCAATTTGGCAGGTACACTTAGGGAATGACTAGTAGTCCCAGTTTCGAGAAACTGCTTCCGTCCTGAAGTTCTGTGTGGTTTTTTGCTTTGGGTTGTAGATGAGAGACTTGGGGTCTCGGAGGAGGAGGGGAGCTCTGCACTCTCTCTTCTCTGGGCCAGTAGCCAGGCCACCCCCCGACCCTCCCCAGGCCTCTGACCCCAATCTGGGCACCCACTCTGGATGCCTGACATGCAGGAAAGTCATAGCAAACAGTCTTTCAGTGAAGGAAGGAAAGAAGGAGGGAAGGGAGGGAGGGAGGGTGAAAAGAAAGGGAGGATAAAGAGAAAGAGGAAGAAAGTATAAATGGATACATGGATAGGTGGATGGGTGGGAGCATGGATGGGTGGGTGAATGGAAGGGTGCATGGATGGGTGAGTGAATGGATGGATGAGCTTTTCCTGTGGACCCATAATGATTATCTCTCCTCCTAGTTGGGAAATTTAAAACAGGGTAGGCAGTCTATCTGTCGGTCCTTATGGGCAGACAGCAACTTAATATCTTGTTCTATAAACTTGATGAAAGGAGCTGTGGTATGGTGGTTAAGAGCATGAACTCTGGGTCAGATTATCAAGGTTTGAATGTTCTTGCTTCTCTGTGTATCAGTTCCCTCATCTGTAAAATGAGGATAATAATAGTACCTACCTCATGGGGTTAGCTGTGTTTATGTCAAGCATTTATAAACTCCTATCCTAATTGTTCATTACAAAGGGTTGAATTCTAGGCAGTGCAGCAAAGCAAACAGGATAGAGGAGAGACTTCTAGGGGGACTTCAGGGGCTTCAGTACACAAAGGCATAAAGACAACCAAGGGATAGAGCTTCGGGGGGTGGAGAGAGAACTGAGGCTGCTAGCTGCTGTGCTGGAGACATGTCTGTTGCGGCTGTTGTTACTGGTTAGTTGCTCAGTCGTGCCTGACTCTTTGCCACCCCATGAATTGTAGCCCGCCAGGCTCCTCTGTCCATGGAATTCTCCAGACAAGAATACTGGAGTGGGTTGTTATTTCCTTCTCTAGGGGATCTTCCCGATCCAGGGATCAAACCCGCGTCTTCTTCATTGCAGGCAGATTCTTTGCCTCTGAGCCACCTGATATTTAGCAAGGCTCTTTTGACTGCCCGGAAGGACTGGCAGTGGCCCCCTTCATGGATGGCTATTCTTTGTGGGGCTCAGCACTCATTCCCTCTTCTTTGGGTAACTGTTCTCTTTTGAAGACATGCCCAATGCTACCCATCTCTATGTGGTCCTTGTTGGGTTAACACAAATCTCAAGCCGAGTCCCATGACCCCAGATGGGAACTAAAGGGGGAAAGTTTCTTTCTGTGCACTGAGGTTCCGAAACCGCCACTGACTGTCACCTTGTCATCCCCGGGGAGAGCGTTCCAGAGAGTGGGGCTGGAACAGCGTACAGCAGGGCTGAGACAGAAAGGCCCTGTTCTTAATTGCGTTCCACTCTCCCGAAGCTCAGACTTTTCTCGCACTACTGAAGACGTGCCCACTTGCCTTCCTTTCGCCTGCCCAGCCCTGGCTCTGGCCAAGCCTCCCTGGGTCCATCTCACACATCTGCTGGGACCAGTGTGACTATTCTCCAGGAATGTGGCCTTCCTTGGCCCCTTGAAATGTCCATTAAACATTCATCTTTGGGCCAGAGCAGCAGACGGAGGATAAGGAAACACGGTACCTGGGTCTGAGATGTGCAATAGCCACTCTTCCCTCTCCTGGGCTGGCAGCTGTCTCCTAACTGGTCTCATGGCCTCAGCATCGCCCCCTTCAATCTCCCCCCTACCCAGGGGCCAGGAGGTCTCCTGAAGGTTCAGTCTGAGCATGTAATTTCCTCCAGGATGAAGTCCCAATGTCTGGGTATGACCTCTGAAGCCCCTCCCATTAGGCTTTGCTATGCCCTCTTTTCACTTCCTTCTCTTCTCCTTTTTTTAAAATTTTTATTGGAGTATAGTTGCCTTACAATGTTGTGTCTACTGTACCGCTAAGTGAGTCCACTATGCATGTACATATATTCCCTATTTTTGGATTTCCTTCCCATTTAGGTCACCACGGAGCACTGAATAGAGTTCCCTGTGCTATACAGCAGGTTCTCATTAGTTATCTATTTTACACATAATATCAATAGTGTATATGTGTCAACTCCAATCTCCCAATTCATCCCACCTCCCTTTTCCCCTTGGTATCCACACCTTTGTTCTCTACATCTGTGTCTCTATTTTTGCTTTGTAAATAAAATCAGCTATACCTTTTTCTCTTTTTCCCGATTCCACATGTATGCATTAATATTTATTTTTCTCTTTCTGACTTACTTCACTTGGTATGACAGTCTCTAGGTCCATCCATGTCTCTACAGATGACTCAATTTCATTCCTCTTTATGGAATGGATAAAGACTATGTGGTACATACATACAATGGAATATTACCTCTTCTTAGTCTACTGGCTACCAGCCGAAATGCTGAACTCCGGCCTTTGGACTTACTGCTCCATGCATCTGAAATCCATTTCTCCTCCCCTTCCCTTCTTTCTTCCCATCTCCTCCTCCCCTTCCTCCTCCCTCTCCCCTCCCCTTGCCCCACCCCGGAACCTTCCTGACTCCTCCATGACTCCTTGGCCAGGTCTCCACTGGAATACCCCCGGCCTCCTGGTTCATCCCTGTGCTGGCCCCACACCTTCTAGGCTGGAGTTATCTGTCACCCCCACCAGACTCTGAGAACCACAAGAGCCATGTATTAATTTTCTATCACCGCTTTAAAAGTTACCATAAACTCAGCAGCTTACACTTGTTACCTCATTGTTGCCCTGGGTCAGGAGACCCAGCATGGCCTAGCGGGTCCTCTGCCCAGGGTCTCACAAGTCTGCATTCAAGATGTCAGGCAAGTTCCATGATGCTGTGATTGTTGGCGGGACTCAGATGCTTGAAGCTGCGGCTCTGAAGTCCTTTCTCACTGGCTGTCAGCTAGGGTTTGGGGGGTGCTCGGGAGATGCTCTCAGCTTCAAGAGGTCACCTATAGCTCCTTGTCACATGGCCTTTTGGTACCCCTTCCCAACCCTGGCCGCTTACTTCTTCAAAGCTGGAGGAGAAATCCTTCCTCTTCAAGAAGGGCCCAGTTGGGACCTACCTGGTGATCCAGCAGCTAAGACTCTGAGCTTCCAATGCAGGGATCCCTAGTTCAAGCCAACATATAGTGGCGCTGGTGGTCAAGAACCCACCTGCCAATGCAGGAGACACAGGTTCGATCCCCGGGTCAGGAAGATCGCCTGGAGGAGGGCATGGCAACCCACTCCAGTATTCTTGCCTGAAAAGCCCCATGGCCAAGAGGAGCCTGGCGTGCTACAGTCCATAGGGTCACAAACAGTTGGACATGGCTGAAGCAACTGAGCACACACACAGACACACACACTCATATATATATATATATACTTTATATATAAAATATATATACTATTAATTAAAAGAAGAGCCCAGTCACTCTTTTAAAGACTTTTCACCTGATTCAGTCAGGTCTGCCCAGGATAATCTCCCTTTTGATTAACTCAAAATTAACTAAAATCCACTGATTTGAGACTTTAATTATATCTGAAAAAAAAAAAAAATTCCTTTCACCTTCCCTGTAGAGTGTAACCCAATCACGGAGTGAAATCCCATTGTATTCTCAAGGCTGTACATACTCCAGGGGCAGTTTTTGCAGACCACATGTTCGCAGGGGGCAGGAATCCTGGCCGTCATCCTAGAATTCTGTCTCCTACATGGGGGAACTTGGCTCCCTTATCAACACCATGTGTCTAGGCCCTGGCACATGGCAGGTGCCCATAACCCTCTTTGAGCATATGAATGAATGAATGAATCAAATGGCTGTGAGGCTCAGACCTTCCTTTTTGGAAAAGAGGTTGGGGTACAGATTAGCCTGGAAGATGACCCTGACTCACCACATAATCCACTCCTTTGAAGAGACCTTCAGTTGCCCCTTGTCCTGGCACAGACCAGGCTGGACACATGAAGACAATCCCGGGCATTCCTCAGTGATGGGCTGGTGGAGGTCACTTGAGTGTAGGCTCCCCTGGAACAGAAACTCGGCTTCCCCAGTGACCCCAGGTCACCCCAGGGTGAGAAGAGGCCTCCGTTTTCTCCGGAACCGGCTTCCTTGTTTCTCTGTGCTCCCACTTTGGCACACATGGCGTCCGGCTAGAGTCAGTGAAGGATCCCAGGGGACACCTTGACTTTGGGCAGGAATCAGGGATAGACATTGTGTGCAGTGAGCTGCGAAGAGTCGCTCGCTGAGAGGCCCGTGACATCCTTTATTTATTTGCATTGAAATATTTATCGAGATGTGAGGCATCTATAATAGATTTGTCAGCCACTCGGGCAGGCCTGCTGGGGGAGAAATCTGGGTGGCCTCTCTCTTAGGCATCACTATATTCATGCAATGAATAACTCACCTGGAAAACATTTCCTGGGGACCCACTGCAGATCAGGCACGTGTGTGATGGAATCAGATTTAGTCACTGCCCTTGCGGAGGCCCAGGAGATGAAGATGGGGTAGGGGAGAAACTCACGTCTACTGAAGGCTTGTTGTGTGCTAGGTGTTTTGTACATGTCATCTCAGTTGATTTTTACAGCGGCCCCTTGATGTAGGTGCATAATTACGTCTCCTGTAGAGATGAAGAAAGTGAGGTTCAGAGAGGTTAAGTAACTTACCGAAGGTCACACAGTCTTGCTTAATCTAAATTCAAGGTCTTTCTGCCACATCATGTATCCTGAGACCTGAACTGAAAGCTCTTCATAAATTTCAATGACTGAGGGAAGCAGAGGGTGGGGTGTAAGGATACCAGACGTGGGGTGGAGCATGGGTTGGGGGGATGTGGGGACCAAACCCCCGCTGAGAAGCTAATGATAGGAAAATCATTATGCTCCTCATTGGCTGAGCCCCCTCTCTGCCAGCCCCCATTCAAAGCAGCTTACTTCATTCTGCCCTCCCAACAACACTTTGAGTGAGTGAAAGTCGCTCACTCGTGTCCGACTCTTTGAGACCCCATGGACTATACAGTCCATGGAATTCTCTAGGCCAGAATACTGGAGTGGGTAGCTTTTTCTTTCTCCAGGGGATCTTCCCAACCCAGGAATCAAACCCAGGTCTCCTGCATTGCAGGTGGATTCTTTACCAGCTGAGCCACAAGGGAAGTCCCAAAAACCCTTTAGGGTAGATAGTATAGCCTTCATTTTATGAGTGAGAATGTGAGGCTCAAATTGGAGAAGCAGCTTGCCCCAGCTCACCAGGTACCATGTGGCTGAGCTGGGATTTGAAGCCAGGGTTCTGCTTCCGGGAGCATCTGGGAAATTGTTCACAGCAGCAGCAAGGCATCTTGGGTCCTGATTGGGACCAGGCTGCTGCTCAGAGGCCGTCATGCGCATTGGCTCATCCTGTCTTTACAAGCACCACTGCCAGTCTTGATTGTCAATAGCCTCAATTTATAGAGGGGCAATTAAACCGCAGCTGGGTAAGTCCGTCACACAGCCAGGAAGGGACAGAGCTCAGAGTAGAGTCCAGGCAGTTTGGAGCCCACAGCCCATCTGTTTCATCCTTGTAACTTACTGCCTTACTGCAAAGTACCAGGGGCTTGGCAGTGGCCCGTAGACCAGGGTGAGTACCCCTAGGCAGGGGAGAGGACTTCCCTATAGGCTGGGCCCAGGATACACAGGCCCAGCTCCTGTGCTTCCTGGGGTCCCTGCACCTCTGAGCTACTGGCTTCCTGGGATTCTGCTGTTTTTACCCTGCCTATTCCCTGGTATCCCATCATTTCTGCCTTGCCCTTGACTTTTTTGTAGGCCTCCAGTGTGGGACTCAGCAGGGCCCCAGAAAGATCTTTCCTGGTCCTTCCAGGCTCCTCCTCCTCAGCCAATACCAAATCCCCATCCTTTAGTGCTGCTTCTCTGGACAGAGTCTGGTGGACAGTGGTCTGGATAAATATGTCACTCAGGGGCAAACAAGCGCAGACACAGCTGCAAAAGGCTGAGAGGAGAAATAACACAGGCTTAGGGACTTCCCCGGTGGTCCAGTGGTTAAGTGGCTCCTTTTAAAATTGGATTTCCCGTGTTTTTATTATTAAGTTTTGAGAGTTCTCTACATATTCTGAATACAAGTCCTTTATCAGAGTTATGATTTGCAAATACTTTCTCACAGACTGTGGCTTGCCTTTTCGTTCTCTAAACAGTACCTTTCAAAAAGCAGAAGTCCTTAATTTTTTAAAAGTTTTTTTGATGTGGATCTTTTTTAAGGTCTTTATTGAATTTGTTTTTATTGTATATTTGCTATTATTTGTAAAATATTTTTTGTTATTGTTTTATTATCTTTTGTTTTCTTGGCCATGAAGCATGTGGGATTTTAGCTCTCTGACCAGGGATTGAACTCATGCCCCTTGCATTAGAAATCAAAGTCTTAACCACTGGACTTCCAGTGAAGTTCCCAGAAGTCCTTAATTTTGATGATGCCCAATTGATCAACTTTGATCTTTTATGGAACATGTTTTTGATACCTTTTCTAAGAAATGTATGACCTCAGCGAAGGTCACAAAGTCTTTTTTCCTTTTCTTCTATAATTTTAAGTTTTACATTTTAGGTCTATGATCCATTTTGAAGTCTGTGATTAATTTTTATATTTAGGGAGAAGTATGGATTGAAACTCATTTGTTTGCATATAATATCCAATTATTTTTCATCATCTATTAAAAATTTGCCCTTTTCTCATTGATTTCTCTTTGCATCTTTGTTGAAAATTGGTTGTCCATATATGTGTGGATCTATTTGTACACTCTCTGTTCTGTTCCATTGATCTTTTTGTCTATCTTAACATCAATACCACACTGTATTGATTACTATATTGATTACTTGATGTCAGAGAGTGTTAGTCTTCCAACTTTGATCTTCATTTTCAAAAGTATTTTGGCTATCCCAGGTCCTTTGTATTTCTATATGAATTTCAAAATCAGCTTGTCCATTTCCACAAAGATATTTTCCTTCTGATTGAAATTTCATGAAATCATCAGATCAATTTGGGAAGAATTCTTATCTTAACTATATTGGCTTGTCCAATGCATGAACATGATACATCTCTCTATTTAATTGGATCTTTTAATGCCTTTCATTACCATTTAGTAGTTTTGGGGGCACAGATCTTGCATATATTTGTCAGATTTATTCTTAAGAATTTCATATTTTCCAGTACATGGTATATTTTATTCAAATTTTCAATTATTCAGTCAGAGAATACAGAAATATAACTCCTGTTGATATAGTGGTTTTGAAAGTTGCAACCTTATTCCCTTTGTTTGTTAATTCTGGAAGTGCTTTTGTAGATGCTATCAGATTTTCTACATAGAAATCATGTCATCCATGAACAAAGACAGTTTTATTTTTTCCTTTCTGATATGGGTGTTTTTAAGTTGGTTTTCTTGCCTTATCACACTGGCTAGACCTTCTAGAACAGTGTTAAATAGAAATGGGCAGAGTGGACATGCTTGTCTTGTTCTTGATCTTAGAGGCAATCAATGTTTCACCATTAAGTTCGATGTTAGTTGTGGGTTTTTGTACATTCCTTTATCAAATAAAGGTAGTTTCCTTCTATTCATAGTTTGCTGCAACTTTTTAAAAATCAAGAACCAATATTGGATTTTCTTGAATGCCTTAAATGTATCTATTGAAATATTCATATATACATATATATATTTAAGTTTGTTAATATAGTGGATCGCACAGAGTGACTCTCAAATGTTAAACCAAACTTGGGTAAACTCTACTGGGTCATAATGTAATATCTTTTATAAATTGCTAAAATGTTGTTTAGAATTTTGCCTCTATATTCAACAGAGATATTGGTTTGTAGTTTTCAGGTAATATCCCTGTCTGGTTTTAGTGTAAGGGTAATGCTGGCTTATGAAAGTGGGGAAATAGTTCATCCTCTTCTTCTTTTTTTTTTTTTTTAATTTTTTATTAGTTGGAGGCTAATTACTTCACAACATTTCAGTGGGTTTTGTCATACATTGATATGAATCAGCCATAGATTTACACGTATTCCCCATCCCGATCCCCCCTCCCACCTCCCTCTCCACCCGATTCCTCTGGGTCTTCCCAGTGCACCAGGCCCGAGCACTTGTCTCATGCATCCCACCTGGGCTGGTGATCTGTTTCACCATAGATAGTATACATGCTGTTCTTTTGAAACATCCCACCCTCACCTTCTCCCACAGAGTTCAAAAGTCTGTTCTGTATTTTTGTGTCTCTTTTTCTGTTTTGCATATAGGGTTATCGTTACCATCTTTCTAAATTCCATATATATGTGTTACTATGCTGTAATGTTCTTTATTCTTTCTGGCTTACTTCACTCTGTATAATGGGCTCCAGTTTCATCCATCTCAAATTAGGACTGGTTCAAATTGAATTCTTTTTAAACAGCTGAGTAATAATTGCCATGGTGTATATGACCACAGCTTTCCTTATCCATTCATCTGCTGATGGGACCCATCTAGGTTGCTTCCATGTACCTGGCTATTTATAAAACGTCCCTGCGATGAAACATTGGGGTGCACGTGTCTCTTTCAGATCTGGTTTCCTTGGTGGTGTATGCCCAGAAGTGGGATTGCTGGGTCATATGGCAGTTCTATTTCCAATTTTTTAAGAAATCTCCACACTGTTTTCCATAGTGGCTGTACTAGTTTGCATTCCCACCAACAGTGTAAGAGGGTTCCCTTTTCTCCACACCCTCTCCAGCATTATTGCTTGTAGACTTTTGGATAGCAGCCATCCTGACTGGTGTGTAATGGTACCTCATTGTGGTTTTGATTTGCATTTCTCTAATAATGAGTGATGTTGAGCATCTTTTTCAAGTGTTTGTTAGCCATCTGTATGTCTTCCTTTTGGAGAAATGTCCCTGTTTAGTTTTTGGCCCATTTTTGATCGGGTCATTTATTTTTTCTGGAATTGAGCTGCAGGAGTTGCTTGTATATTTT
This sequence comes from Cervus canadensis, assembly GCF_019320065.1. Classification (NCBI taxonomy): domain Eukaryota; kingdom Metazoa; phylum Chordata; class Mammalia; order Artiodactyla; family Cervidae; genus Cervus; species Cervus canadensis. The sequence continues at coordinate 42,284,467 of NC_057403.1, forward strand.
TGAGATTAATCCTTTGTCTGTTTCTTCATTTGCTATTATTTTCTCCCAATCTGAGGGCTGTCTTTTCACCTTACTTATAGTTTCCTTTGTAGTGCAAAAGCGTTTAAGTTTCATTAGGTCCCATTTGTTTAGTTTTGCTTTCATTTCCAATATTCTGGGAGGTGGGTCATAGAGGATCTTGCTGTGATTTATGTCGGAGAGTGGTTTGCCTATGTTCTCCTCTAGGAGTTTTATAGTTTCTGGTCTGACATTTAGATCTTTAATCCATTTTGAGTTTATTTTTGTGTATGGTGTTAGAAAGTGTTCTAGTTTCATTCTTTTACAAGTGGTTGACCAGTTTTCCCAGCACCACTTGTTAAAAAGAGGTTGTCTTTTTTCCATTGTATATCCTTGCCTCCTTTGTCAAAGATAGGTGTCCATTAGGCTCGTGGTTTATCTCTGGGCTTTCTAATTCTGTTCCATTGGTCTACTACCTATTTCTGTCTTTGTCCAGTACCGACTGTCTTGATGATGTGGCTTTGTAGTAGATGTCTGAAAGCTCAGGCAAGGTTGATTCTCCAGTTCCATTCTTCTTTACTTCAGTCACTGGCTATTCGAGGTTTTTATATTTCATACAATTGTGAAATTCTTATGGTACTAGTTTCTGTGAAATACCTGTTGGTAGCTTGATAGGGATCTGAATGTTGGAGAGGACAAATCTATATGATTTGACTTTTGGGTAGAATAGCCATTGACAAAATTTGAATTTACTCCAATCCCATGAATCACATATGCCTCTCCATCTCTTGTGTTCTTCGTGTGATTTCTATTGATCAAGTGGTTTTAATAGTTTTTACATGTATTAGGCGTATTTTGTTTTTTAGCTATGATTTTCTCTAAGTTTTGTAACTCTTTTTGTTGCATGTGGTGAATGGTTTGTTCACATTAATCTCTATCTGTTTTTTCATTGTGTATATGGAATGCAAGGAATTCTGTGTGTTAATTTTTATATTTCCTGCATTTAGTATATTCTATTGATTAGTTTCTAGAGTTCTGGAGAGTCGTTGGTTATTCTAATATAAGGATCATGTCATCTGCAAACAGCGAGAGTTTCACTTCTTCGTTTCCTATCTGGATTCCTTTTACTTCTTTTTCTGCTCTGATTGCTGTGGCCAAAACTTCCAACACTATGTTGAATAGTAGTGGTGAGAGTGGGCACCCTTGTCTTGTTCCTGATTTCAGGGGAAATGCTTTCAATTTTTCACCATTGAAGGTGATGCTTGCTGTGGGTTTGTCATATATAGCTTTTATTATGTTGAGGTATGTTCCTTCTATTCCTGCTTTCTGGAGAGTTTTAATCATAAATGAGTGTTGAATTTT